>NC_056746.1:754014392-754231892 GCF_019279795.1 Protopterus annectens | reverse complement strand
AGAAATACATAAAGATTTTTATCTCCGTTGTAATGACAAATCTTTACAGATATATCTTGGATATGCATTATATCCCACACCTTGAAGTGAAGAAATATACTAACCCTTACTGGAAAGAGACTGTTGCATTCTACTACTTTATTTACTGATATCATAAGGACCAATTGGAGTATGTTCAAAACCAGCAAAGAGTTGTATGAAGCAGTGGGAAGTGAACCCATATTCTCCTTTAAAACAGGAAAGAATTTTAAAAGAGTATTTGAACAAATGGAGACACTTGATTGTGGAATAAGAAAGGCAACTAGTCAATGTGGTAACTGTAAACAGTGTTCACACATCATTAAGGAGGATAGTGCATGTTTACGAAATGGTATGAACAGTATAGTGTGGTTTTGTAAAGGTAATTGTAACACCAGAATGATAGTGTACTTGGCTATTTGTGAAAAGTGCCCTGCATTCTATATAGGAAAGACGGAGAGAGCCTTGAAGGACTGAATGTATGAGCACTTTCACGATATTAGGATTAGGAAGGAGACCAGTGCGCTGTACAAACACTCCATTGACTGTTCTTCTTTTAGTGGGTTTAAATTTGGGATTATTGATGTGGTGAAAATTAACCCCGGGGAGGGGGGGGGGTAGATGTTAAAAATGTATTGCTTAGTAGAGAACTGAAGTGGCACCTTAGGCTAAAATCTAATATTTTTCCTGGTTTAAATGAATATATCACCATTAAGTCGGTATTGATAGCCAAAGCAGTAAAAATTTAAACGAGCACACTGTTCAATTATTTTGTATTTCGACCACATCTAGTTCATGAGGGTATATTTTAAAGTTTTAGCATGTATTTTTTCTGACATGTATTTTTCTGGTCTATGTATGTGTTTTGTAGTACCCATGGATTTATGTGTCTTTAAATTTTAATTATAGTTATTTGAGAATGATATAAAAGAAATGTGATGTAAACCTTGAGTTATCTGATGAAGTCTTGCTACAAGATGAAAGCGCTAATCCTTGTTGGTTATTAAAATATTTGCTACCATTTGTGGGTTTGGACCTCTGCTTATCATGTTTGCTGAGTATTCTACAATTATATTTCTTATTTTAAACATAAACCAGTTTTAATATACTTCTTTAGTAGCAATACTGTTAGCAGTCACTCTTCTAAAGGTGAAATACAGCACTTAATATTATGCTAATTCAATATATATTAAATTATACAAATAAATATACCACCAGCCACAAGATTTTGAAAATGAATAATATAGTTATTTACTTGTTGTTGTTTGTCTTTTGGCTTTTCCCGGTTGGGGGTCGCCACAGCGGAACTCCGGTCCGCTAATGATTGGCAGTTGGTTTTTGTGGTGCTGAGTTGCCAGCCCGACACCCAACCTTCAATGAAGGCATGCCCATTCAACACCCACTTGACTGCAGGAAGGACATGCAGACTTCACACAGAAGGTACTCCCAACCCAAGCTGAGAATCGAGCGGGAGAACCTCTTGCTGGGAGGCAACAATGCTACTTCTGCACCACCGCAGCTAATATAGTTATAATATAGTTATTTACTTGTAATAACTAAAATTCAGCAATGCACTTTGCATGATATACAACAAACAGAGAGTTAGACAGGGGCATTCAAAAGTTACAAGAAAATTCTTGCAGCAATAAATATCAAAAATTATGAATTTACAGCCAAAGATCTTCTTGCACATTACATGAAGCAAAGTGTGAATTATCATTTCAAAAGCAAGACAGGGACTAACTGACAATAGTTGTAGACTATGTTTAAAAAGTATCAGTGTTTCTGTATTTCCTGTTTGGCTTTCATTTTAAATGTAATATGTAAAGCATCAAGTTTCCACCGCCCCCTTACTTTGTGTGTGTGTGTGCGTGGGGGGGGGGGGGGCTTTAGTGCAAATAAGATGATTCCTGAAAACAAACTGGTGATAACGATCAAAGAACATGTTAGTTTCTAAGGCTGAGAGGGAGAGATTCTTGCTCATTGTTTTTTGTTCTGTAAATTGTTGCAAATTCTGTTGGAAGCAACAATGATGGGTTTAGATTTCATATAGTTTTACTAAAAAGATACATTTACCTAACATTATTGCAACTTTTCTCAATGTGTCACAGAAAGACATGCAAATATTACTCATTATCTCAGAATCACTACATAATTACTTTGATAATGGACTTTATTCTTCCCCACCATACCAAACCACACTAATTTTAAGTTACCTACCCCTTCCACTACAATGCATTCCATTAAATAAATGTTTGCTATCCTAAATCTCTTACACCCTACATTTCTAAAATTAGGACATTCTATAATAAATAGATCTTTTACATTTATTTTGATCTTCTCACTACTGGAAAACTGACACACTTTTAAAATTGGCATTATTATATGTCTACAGACAGTACCCTCACCTTTAGCAGCAACTAATTATTATTCCACCTTTTCAACATTTTCTCCTCCTTTCTCATCTTCTTTCATCCACCTTCACTCACTTTGCCTTGCCCTTTCCCACTCCCTCCTCTAACTTTCTTTTTGCTCATTTTTATCCCTGCTGCAATCTTCTTTCATCAACTCTCACTGACCCCTTTCCATTTCATACACCTATTGTTTGCAACCTAACCTCGAACTCTTCTATTGTACAATTACTATACCTTCCTACTGAAGCTGCATCTCACTCACTCTCCCTTACTACTACTACTACTTCTCACAAATGCAGATCTATGCATTATACTCGTTTCATTCAAATCAACTTAACACTCTCTCTCTTGGTCTTTTTAACGGGTCCATATTAGAACATCGAAGTTTCAAAACTTTGAATGTTCTAATATCGACCCCTATTCAGTGAAAGCTGAAAATATCGAAGCAACAGAAAACCAAATTTTTTCCTAGGGAAAGAATTCAGTTGTCCGTTTCTGTTGCTTCGATATTTTCAGCGCTGTGGTGGAAAGTTACGGGTCAGGTTCAGGTAAGTGTGTGATTGAGTGCGGGTTAGGTTATTTAGGGTTAGGGTGCGGGTTAGGTATGTGTGCGATTGTGTGGACGTGAGGGTTAGGGTGGGTTAGGTGAGTTAGCGTTAGGATGCGGGTCAGGTAAGTGTACGATTGTGTGGACATGAGGGTTAGGGCAGGGTAGGTGAATTAGGGTTAGGCGCGGGTGAAGTGAGTGCGTGATAGGGATGGACCTTAGGGTTAGGGTTTGGGTTAAGGTAAGTGGATAGTTAATGGTGTGTATATAGTTTAGTGTAAGGTTAGGTGTAAGATTTTAGGTGTATGTGTGTGGATTGCTATTTGTTTGGTGTGCTTGTGTTGTGTGTATGTGTTTTGGAACAGCAAATGTTTTCCCTAGGAAAAAATTTGCTGTTCTGTATGTTCGATGTTTTCATCTTTCGGTGAATATGGGTCGATATTAGAACATTCAAAGTTTTGAAACCTCGATGTTCTAATATAGACCTTTTTTTAACACCTACCTCCATGTATGTATAAATGTAAATATAACAAACAATTTGTCTAGATAAAAGTATAACAATGTCAGTCATAATTTTCAAACTCTCTTGCAAATGTATGTATATGTATCATCTGAGTTCCAGTTGTATCCCAGTTTTTTGAATCCTTTTATCATTTGTATGCTGTTATCATTTGTGTGCTGGATTCTGTTATCATGTTATCTCCCTCTCTTAAAACCCTTTTTTGCGCAGTTTTGCACGTTTTTGTGCATAGCGCAACAATGGGCAGCGCTGCCTAATTGGATTTAAACTATTCCTGGCTCCACGAAGTCTGCTCTTCACTTTTTCCCTTAGAACTGCTCTATCTCTCAAATTAAACACCATATTCTCATTCTAAGGCCCTACACTGGTCCAAATAAGGAATCTTACAAGTTAGCACTATTAAACCATAAGCACTACTTACTCTTATACTCTCTACGATTACCTTGACCCCTATTGGTCCGTCTTAATTCAGTTTCCCTATATTACTCTAGCATGTCCAAAGGTCAGTCAATGGTTTCCTCTCCAGTCCAGCTGGTGAATCTGGGAATTTTGAGGCAACGTTACAACTGCCTCATGTACACGGACAACCCTCTCCTCCTCCAAACAGGTTCAAATATATGTGAGAGATGCAACCATATAGCCAAACTGGAGGCTGAGCTCAAGATGCATGCACTCGAAGCTCTCCTCAGTATGGAGAACATCAATATCTGTGCAGTGACAGAAACCTGGTTCAAGGCTCCAGAGAGCACCCCAGCACTACCAGGTTATACCTCATATCATGCTTTTCGGCCCCAAAACCCAGACCAAACCACAAAAGGAGGGGGAGTTTCCATATTTATCAAGGATATCCACACCTCCAGGTTAGTGGCATTGCACGAAGTATCAGAGATCATCCATGTGCAACTAACAGTGGGCAAGACTGCTTTTCAGTTTATAGCATCCTACAGACCACCCTCTCAAAGTCAGGAATCCCACTCGGCTTTCCTGAAAACATTGGAGAACATGAAGATCTCTCCGAACACCATTATATTGGGCGACTTCAACTACCCAACCATAGACTGGGAGCACTACTCATGCCCCAGCAACTTAGCCCAAAGGTTCCTGGAAATTATAAACTCAAATGCTATGGAACAACTAGTCACCACTCCCACAAGAGGGGATAACATACTAGACCTGATCATTACCAACATGGGTACTCTATTCTCCATACCAGAAGTATATCCCTCATTGGTAAGATCAGACCATAAATTAATTTCACTGGATATCCACATCCTGACCCCACCCCCAACCCAGAAAACCACAGTGAAAAACTTCTCAAAAGCGAACTTCTCACTTCTCAAAACCGAAGTGGAATCCTTCAAGGCCCCAGAGCCAGTGGAAACTACGGCCCAAACTGCAGAATCCTATATAAACGCATTCTACAGACTGTCTGGTGGACCCCAGCCATAAATAAACTGTACAACAGAAGGAGGAAGCTACTACATGATAGAGCAAAATCCCTAATAGGGAAGTCAACTCTGATCAGTACTAGCAAAAAATTACGATCCCTCATAAAATCCTCCAAGGCCAGCTTTGAGAGAAAAATTGCACAGGACACTAAAGACAATCATAGGCTTTTTTCAGTTATGTTAGGAACCTGGGATGCAACTCCCAGACTTGTTCTCAGTTGATTCTAAACAACAAAAAAATACACTGAACCCACAGACATTGCCAATATCATGGCAGACAGGTTCAGTGCAAACTTCTCCCCCCCTCCCCCCCAAAAGAGCAAGTATCTATCCCGGCAGAGGGCTGCCTCCCAAACATCTCTGATGCTCAGGTGAAGGCTGCCCTCTCCAAAGCAAAAAACACTGCTTCCATGGGACCAGATGGCATCCCGGGTTGCGTCCTACATGAACTCCAAGAAGAACTAACCCCTCAAATAAAACAGCTGTACAATCTCAGCCTCACTACAGTATATGTGGCCACAGAATGGCGTACAGCAACAGTGGTCCCACTCCACAAAGGTGGAGCCGCTACGGACCCTGGAAACTATCACCCCATAAGCCTGACTAGCCTAGTCTGCAAGGCTATGGAGAGGATCATCATGGAGCTCATAAACAAAGACATTGGGGACCTACAGACACTAGATCCTACCCAATTCGGCTTCATCAAGGGCAGATCCTGCCTTTTGAACTTGGTCGACTTCTTTGATACAGTCACCAAAGCCATAGATGAAGGGAAGGTAGTCCACACAGCTTATCTGGACCTAGCAAAGGCATTTGACACAATACCCCACTCGGGCATCATAGATAAGCTATCCAGCTTAAATATAAACCCCTATGTCACAAGATGGGTCGCAAACTGGCTCAAAGACAGAACCCACAGAGTGAGAGTTGCTGGAGCCATGTCAGACTCGAAACCGGTTACAATTGGCATCCCACAAGGTTCTGTCCTGGGACCGCTCTTGTTCAGTATATACTTTTCTGAGGTACAGGCCAATGTGGGAGGACTATGGCTCACCAAGTTCGCAGATGACTGCAAACTGGGCGCCATAATCGACTCTCCAGCTGACACAAACATCCTTCAAAAAGGTCTCAAAGAGACGGATAACTGGTGCCAGAGCCATGGTCTAAAGCTAAATGCCAAAAAGTGTATAGTCATACCCTTTGGCAAAAACAATGTGCCCACAAATTACCACATAGGCGATAACCCATTAAGTACAGAGAAAGTAATTAGGGATCTGGGGACCCAAGTTGATAGCAATCTCTCCTTTGACAACCACATTGCCAAAGTGGTTAGAAAGACCTTCTACATAGCCCACCTCATAATGAAAGGATTCACATCTAGATCAAGAGAGGTAATCGTGCCCCTTTATTCATCCCTCATCAGGCCTATCATAGAATATAATGCCCCTTTTGGGATGTACCTTACCCGACACCTGCAGCAATTAGAAAGACCCCAAAAGTACCTCACCAAGAGGATCAAGGGACTCAAGCAGATGCCATATGCTGCTCGGTTAAAAAAACTCCAGCTCTTCTCAGTTGCATACCGCCTACTTCGAGGCGATCCATGCCTGACATATAAAGCTATGTCCAATCCAGAATTAATGGACATGCTCCACCTCAGTAAATCTAAATCCCTTAAAGCCACATGCTCGAGGGACTTGAACCTCAGCACAGAACTAAATAGAACTTGCTGGAGGGACAGATTCATAACCCAGAGGCTCCCTTCGCTCTGGAATAGAATTCCAATTCATGTTAGGCAGAGCACCTCACTGAATCTCTTCAAGAAGAATCTTGATGAGTGGATGGGGGATCGTAGGTTTGTCCCGGGGATTACTTCCATGTCACTATTAGACAAAGGCACAGTAAACTAAACCTTAAAAAGGGCACAGTATACTCAAATCAAGGGGTGGCGTAAGCCAAACAAAATCGGGCTAGGCTTGTAATTGCCCCAGGGCAGATAGCCTAGTATGAACCTATGAACATAGAACATATGAACCTATGTACTTTTTATATTATACTTTTCTGTTATTGTTTATCATTGTAAAAATTGTATTCTTCCTGTTTCTTCTCTGTAATGGAGCTTTTCTACCTGGGCCTCCGCTAAAAATGGGTTTTTCACCCAGTCGGACTTTTCTGGTAACCAAATGTCAAATGAATAAAGAAATTATCAAATTGCAAACATATACCACATAGCTAAAATTATTTAGGAAATTATTGACTGTGTAAATAAAACATTCTAATGTGCTATAAAACATTCTAACGTGCTACAACTTATATTCTACATTTAATATATTTTCAGCTATATACACACTCACTAATTGAACAAATATTCTTAAACATGCAAATGGGTCAGACAACTACTGTCTTACTGTCTTGATTGATTTAAAACATGCATTTGAAACAGGCAACCAAAAACTCGTACTTTAAAAGCTTACCACCTATGTGCTCTCTGTCGAAGTTTAAAATTGAGTTAAGAGCTGTTTCAGTAATATATTTCAAGCAAAAATTAACTCTAATTCCACAAATATTAATGGTTTTCACTTTGTAATTCCACTGGGATCTGTTCTTAGTCCTCTCTTATTCTTTTTATTTATTAATGACCTTTAACTTTGTAATTCCACTGAGATCTGTTCTTAGACCTCTCTTATTCTTTTTATTTATTAATGACCTTCTGTGAGACTTGGCAAATATTAATTGCATTATGTATCTAGATGATAGAATCACAACAGATTCTCACAAATCCATCAAAACGCTTAAAAATGTCTACAAAGTGAGCTACTGTGGAACTGGTTGACCAACAGCACACTTGTTATAAGCTCTTCAGGAGCCACAGTCATGGTATTCAGCACAGCATAAAGGCTTAACACCACAGACTACATTTCCGCTGTGGTGACCCCTAATCGGGAAAAGCCAAAAGAAAAACAACAACAAGTGAATATTTGATTCTAAAGCCTCTTTTGATGCATTGTAACTAGTCTGTTGTGTAAGTAATGCCATTTATCCAAACTCATTCTTCCCTTACTACAAATGATTTACAACATTTTATATTTATCATGCCATTGAGAACAAACTCATAGCATATACATTCTCTTATTTTTTACAAAAGTTATATCACACTTTATTTTGTAATTTCCATCACCTGACAACTACATATGAATGTACTGAATGCTTACATTTGCTCTCAGTTGGATATAGACCAATAAAAATTTAGTGTATGAAATTTTTTATATACTAAATTTGTGCTCTTTGTAAATGTATTAATTTTGTATTATTGGATAGGAATGTGGCTAAACGTTAAGAAAACTTAAAAAAATTGTAAGCTCATCTCCAGTTTTCTGAGTTCTTTTTCTTCAAAACAAAATTCAAATTGTGAAACTGCTGGTGAGACATTATTATCGGCAATGGTCTTCAAGTCTCACTTAATTCTGTTTCAACATTTAATTCTGAAATTCATCCCAGCTGGCTTATTATTGTTTCACTATCTTAAAAAAGAAAGAAAGAAAAAAAGGAAACCTGATAAAGTCATTTATGGCTGCTAAAATAAAAAATACAAATGAAGTGAACCACAACAGTTGAGTTGTGATATGTCAATCTTCCATTTTAGTCCAGAAAAAAAAAAAACAGCAAACAATAAAATAATTAGCACTTTCAACTTTTAATGTATCTAAATGGGGCTGCATTAGACTGTGAACTGTTAACAAATGTATTTAAACACAGAATAAAAATCACGTGATTAAAAGAACCAATACACTGGTAAATAATACCAGCTGTATATCATAAGCTGTGAACTGGCTAAAAAGCTAGATGACATGATGAATAAACAGTGTTCTAGCAAATTAATTATATAAAACAAGCAGTACAAACAATGGAATACACTCCACAGTAAATACTAATACAGCAAAAGCTAATGCACTGAGGCCTTATTTTTAAAACAAATTTGAAATTTGCTGTGACTTTAAAACCTCAGGTGTTACATACATTCACAGAAGGTACAAGCAATACTCCCTGTATTCAAGAGAAGTAGCTTCTTACATTGATTAGTTGGTGGTTGAAAGCATAAAAGCCTTTCTCCCCGGGCCTCCTCTAAAAATGGACTTCTTCAAAGATGGACTTTCCAACTTCTCCATATTACCATAACAATTACTTCAATCTACTTTGCAACCTAAACTTCCCTGCAAAAAACAGAAAAATCTATTAAAACATAATGGACACAGTTCTCAGTAACTCAGTCACTATACTAATCTGCGCACAACTCAGCTTATGTTGCTAGCTCTAGTAAAATTAAACCTCTCCAAAAAACAAACACATATACTAAACACCACTTAATATACTTTTTATAAGGGGGCTCCGAATCCCACATCACCAGAAATTATACATACTAACTCCACAATTTCATAACAATGAAGCAAGTGAAATACAGAGAATTATGTTATAGTAAAGATCTTGCTCTTCAGCTACAGCATAATTTTAAATAATTCACCACAGACCTTTTTAACAGCAAAATCCAATCACAATGAAATGAACACTTGACTAAGAAGATAGAACCCATATATTCGAGGTGTGTGTGTGTGTGTGTGTGTGTGTGTGTGTGTGTGTGTGTGTGTGTGTGTGTGTGTGTGTGTGTGTGCATGCACCAGATTTTTTTTGGTCAAGTCACAGAATATCAACCAAACTCTTTGACCACAAAATGGACGCGCCCCTTGTAGAAACCATGCTAAAGCCTGTTTGGGAGTTTCAGAAGTTCCTGCTGTATAATAAGTAGTAGGCTTATGAGCATCTGAACTTGCTATAATCAAGGTAGTTAGTGGGGTGGAAAGAAAGGTAGTGGTTGGATGGGGTGGGTGATATTAGAGTGGGAGTTCCAAGGGCATAGCCAGCATGTTTTTAAGTGATCTTTTAGTAAAGTTTTGAAGTGGGTGCATGATGGTATGGAGGTAATTGTGGGTGGGAGGGAGTTCCATAATTTGGTTATGGCGCAAGAGAATAGTGCTTTACCAGCAGAGTTATTGGCTTTAGTGATCTGTAAGTGAATTGTGTTGCTGGATCTCAGTGGTTTGGTGGTGAGATAGGGTTGGAGTAGATTCTGGAGGGATGAGACATTTATTGGATGGTTTACTAGTTTGTGGGTGAGTGTGAGTTGATACCATTGAAGGAGGTGAGGGAGTTCAAGCCAGCCCAGTTCAGCAAGTGAGAGACAGTGGTGACTATGGTAGGATGCCCCTGTGGCAAATTTGGCAATTTTGTTGTAGCAGGTCTCTAGCTTGTTTAGATTGCATTGCCTTAGGTTGGTATATATTGGAGAGGCATAACGTAGGGTGTAGATAAGGTGGGAATTTGCTACTGAAATCTTTGCTGCTTTGGTGAGAAGTTGCTTATTTCTGTATAACACTCCTAGTTTTTTGTGGACTTTTTTTATGGTCATGGATATGTGAATGTTAAATTTGAGTTTATTGTCTGTTTCCACTCCTAGTAATTTGGTAAGTTCTGTTGGGTGTATAGTGGTGTTGTCTTTTGCTGTGATGTTAAAGTGAGAGTTGTTTTGAGTATGTTTGGTGGGTTGGAAGATGAGTAGTTTAGTTTTGTTTGGGTTGAGTATTAATTGGGCATCGGATAACCAAGTTTCAACAGAGAAAAAGGCTTCCTGTGTGACTTTTTGCAGTTTGGGTAGGGACTGGGCTGAGCAGATGATGGTTGAGTCATCTGCGTATTGTATGAGTGTACCATATTTGGTGGCAGAGGCTAGATTATTGGTGAAAATGGAGAAGAGTAGGGGTCCAAGGATGGATCCTTGGGGAACCCCTATAGAGACAGGTAGTTGGGGAGATATGTCATTCTGCCATACAACGGATTGTTGGCGGTCAAGACAGGTATCTCTGAAACCAGTTGGTGACTGATTGAGAAAAGGATAGGTTATTGAGGACAACTCACAGGTTATTGAGGACAGAGATGAGTTGTTTGTGTGGGACCATGTCAAATGCTTTAGATAGGCCTAGGAAAGTAGCAGAGAGATAGCCATAGTTTTTATGCTGAAGGATAGTGTTAGTAAAGGAGAGTAAGGCAGTGGTGGTGCTATGGTTTGGTCGGAAACCATGCTGAGTATTGGAAAGGAGGTTGTTAGTAAGGAGGTAGTCTGAGACTTGAGAGTGAATGCATCTCTCTAGTATTTTGGAGAGTGGAGAGAGAATAGCTATGGGGCGGTAATTGGTTAGTTCTGTGGAGGGGCCCCCTTTGTGGAGGGGAATTATATGTGATACTTTCCATAGTGTGGCAATGTAACTTTCTGACAGAGATCGGTTAATCAAGATGGATACTGGGTAGGCCAGAGCATCGGCTGCGATTTGTAGGTATTCACTTGGGAGGTTGTCTGCTGCTAATTTGGTGGGCTTAAGTTTAGTTAAGAGTTTTTTTTTATGTTGAAGGTAGGTACAGGAGAAAAAGAGAAGGCAGTGGGGAGATTACTAGTTGAAGGTGTGGGTTGGAGGGGAGGGGGGTTGTGTTGTTTAGCTAGTGATAGCATGGTTTGTGTGAAGTGTGTGTTGAATGAGGTAGCAATATTTTCGGAGGAGTGAGGGATGTTAGGAGGAGGGGTACTGGCTTCACCTGGGTGGAGGATGGAGTTTATGGAAGACCAGAATTGTTTGGGGCTGTGTTGGGAGGAGTCTAGGGCAGACTGGTAGTATTGGAATTTGTCCTGTTTTATTAGCTTTTTGACTCTATTGCATAGTTCTAGGAATTTCTGTCTAGTTGAGGGGGTTTGGTTTTGCGCCAGTGCTCCCAGGCTTTATCCCTGTTTTTCATTTCTGACTTAGTAGTTTTCTGTAGCCATGGGGAGGGTTGTGCTTTGGTTCTGGAAAGTCTCATGGGGGCATGGTAATTAAGGATGCTCAGGAAGGTAGTATTAAAAAATTCAACTGCGTTATCAAGACTGAGGTACTTTAGAGGATGCCAGTTACATTCTTTGAGGGATGAGATGAATGTGAGTGGGTTAAAGTTTAGTTTTTTACGTATTTGACAGTAGATGACAAGTTTAGCTTGGTATAGGTATTTTTTGAGTAGTAATGTTGGGGAGTGATCACTGAGGCTATCTGATAAGCAGCCTGTTATATATGACTGGGTGCTCTTTCTGACTAGAATCCAATCCAGGGTTTGTTTGTTTGTGCCTTTCGGCTTTTCACGGTCAGGAGTCGCCACAGTGGAACTCCAGTCTGCTAATGATTGGCAGTTGATTTTTACGTACTGGCTTGCCAGGCCTGACGCACAACCTTCAACGAAGGTACGCCCATTCACGCATGTCTCCACGCAGAAGACGCTAATTGTAACAGTGCACATTTGAATGGATGGCGTCACTATTCATTTATATGTTGATTTTCTTCTAACAATGTATGAAGGTGGTTCAAGTGCACAGTAACATAACTCTACACATACTACATGTATTAGAAGCCTTCTCTACACAGCATGACAAACACATATTCACTGTAGTCAATCACTGCTGGATTACGTACGTCTATTTTCATTTACGTTTTTCCATTCAGAAGCAGATATAGGTGATGGTGCTGCGGTAGCATTGTCGCCTCACAGTAAGACGCTGTCCGGTTTGATTCTCAGCTAGAATCCAATCCAGGGTAATTGTTCTATATCTGCTTAGGAATGGAAAAACGTAAATGAAAATAGACGTACGTAATCCAGCAGTGATTGACTACAGTGAATATGTGTTTGTCATGCTGTGTAGAGAAGGCTTCTAATACATGTAGTATGTGTAGAGTTATGTTACTGTGCACTTGAACCACCTTCATACATTTTTAGAACAAAATCAACATATAAATGAATAGTGACGCCATCCATTCAAATGTGCACTGTTACAATTGTACAAAAACATCTTGTGTGGCAACTGTGATTCAGGAATAGTTCTCTACCTGATGATCTTAGGTACTTAGTTCAAATCCAGCCTTTACTCCTTAGACTCACTTGTGTCACTATGTCTGTGGATGTGCAGGTAGGTAGCAATGTTGTCAGCCAGCTCCCTGCTCTGTACATGTATGGTTGGGGATTCTTATTGCAACAATTTATGAAAACTTTTTTTACATGGAAGTGTTTTATTGGATGAGGATGATGATGATGATGTCATGGGATGGCATTCGGCTTTCTCATGAGAACTGCTAAGACTTTTCCTGTAGCATGAGGACATGAAACAGTGTTCTGTTTGTGGTTGCCTTAGTACGGCATGTGTTTGAATCCTTGATTTTCTACACATTGTGCATGATTGCCTTTCTCACGTCACTGTGACAACTGCATTACAGGTCACTTACATTTCGATATACCTGCAAGTAGGCAATGGTGTGCAAGAAAGACATGTAAAGCAACAGTATTTTAAAGAAATGGCAGGAGCACATATCCCTTGCAGCAATAACATGATTTCACAGCTTCGAATACCCAAATATCTTAGTGTTGTATGTAGCACAACATACACTGTGGAGTGTTCATTTTTCCCAATATCATGTAGCTTCTATAATGACAGGTGTCCAAAACTCTCACTGACTCTCTGCAAACATTTTATCTGTTGTACATGAATGACATCCAAAAGTGTTATAATGTGAACAATTGCAGTGGGAGAAACCTCCCCCAGCTCTTTTATCTCATACAAGCTGCTACATAATCATAGGTTCATAGTTGTTACTAGGTTAACGACCACTAGGGCCTTTAAAAGCTTAGCATCCACCTGAGTATCATGGGCATATTTATGGGGAGGGAGGCATGTCAATGAGGAGGTAGCTAAGGATTTGGGGGGGGGGGGGTTGTTGGGATAAAACTTTTCTTACTAATGGCCTCTGTCCATAAGGGACATAGGGCTAGACTGTGGCTAAATTTATGATTTTTCATCTAATTGTTAAGGTTGTGTTTGAACAGATTCAGGGATGAATTCTGTTTTACTTGAATTGGAAGCCTATTCTACTGTGCAGAGATGTTTTGAGATGCATATCTGTCCCTCCAGAACATTCTTTTTAAATCACCTAGATCTAGTGTTTTTGGTGCTGTTTGTTTTGCACGTGTAACATATTCATCAGGGCTGGGTAGGAGGAAGTCCTGTAAGCCAGGCAAATAATACAGTGACAGAGCCTTTAGGTGATCAGTGTAGGACAGAGTATTCATACTCTCAATTCTCCTGGTGAGAAATCTTTGTGGGCATGAAATTATAACATCCTTTAATCAGGATGCCATGCCCTTACTTATGAGTTGCAGCACACTGAAGCATTTTCTCACCACTGTGGACATATGATGGTTGAAGTTCAATTTGCTATCAACCTGAGTACCCAGATCATGTACCACTAGGTCTATTGGTATATATGTGGGACTGTCTGTATTGTAATTAGCTGTGGTTTTAGCTTTCCCATAGCGTATAATTATGCATTTTTTTTGCATTTAATACAATCTATGGCTCTGCCACCTATCATTTGTCTGCAGTAATCCTTTCTGCAGTATATCAGTATCATTCAGGGATTCAGTGATTGCCCCAAATTTACAGTAATTTGTGAATGTGGTCAGCCAAAGGCCATCTATGTTTGCCTTGACTTCTGAGTTATAAATAACAAACAGGATAAGGCCTAGTACAGAACCCTGTGGTATACTACTGGTGACTGTCCTCTTGCTAGAGATGAATTCACCCTCTTAGACAGTATATATCCTGTTGGTGAGCCATTTGGCTACTCACCTGGTGACGTAGGGGTGTATGCCCAGTTGAGAGAGTTTCTCTATAACACCTGAGTGGGGAATTATGTCAAATGTTTTGGCCAGGTCAAGGTAGGTGGCATGCACAATATTTCCCTCATCCATGGCCTTGGTTACCTTCTCAAAGAGGTCAATCAGATTTAACAGACATGATCTACCCTTGATGAAACTGAAATGGGTTGAGTCTAGAGTGCAGACATTACCTATGTCATTATTGATAAGGTCCATGATGATTCTTTCCATGGCCTTACAGATAAGTCTAGTCAGGCTTATGGCTCTATAGTTCCATGGGTCAGTTGATGGTCCCCCCCCCCCTTGTGCAGAGTGATGACTGTTGCTGTCCATCATTCTGCTAGAACACAGCATGTCTGGAGGTTGTGGTTAAAAGGGGATCCAAGTGGGTCTGCTAGGTCATGTTTTAAGTTTTTTAAAAGGTAACCAGGGATGTTGTCAAGACCCATTGATGCCATGTTTCTAGCCTTAGCAAGTGCAGACATGACCTGCTCTCTTGAGATAATAAGCTGAGGAATTGTGGCAGGTATACTTTGGGGGATGACCGGTGGAGACAGCAGGTGAATTTTGATCCAAATCTGTCAGCTAGCAGATTAGCTGTTTCCTTCAGTTGAGTATGGATGGTGCCATCCACAACCAGCTCTGCACATAGCTGGGTATTCACCTTAAGATTTCAAACATAGTTAAAAAATGCTTTGTAATTTTCCTTGGCTAGGGAGATGATTTTTGTTTCATAATTTGATTTTGAGGTCTTGACCACATCTCTGATTTGTTTTGTTCAGAGTAGTGAGGGATTTCTTCTTCTGTGTAGCCTGTTTCCACTTATTTTTAGACATTAGTTTATTTCTTGTTGTATAGCTTGTTTATACCAGGGGTCCACCAGGGTGGCTTGTTTTTCTGGCAAGGCCTGGGTTTAATTCAGTCCAGTACTGCCTATTCTATACAACTGCTTATGTGGATATACAGGGCATTGGTGCACACCTTTACATAGGTTTCTGTGATTTCTGTGTTCAGGGGAGCTTTGAAATTTCTTATGCAATCCCATACTAGAAGATACTTTGTCTTGGAGAAATTCTTTAGTGTTTTTGAGAGCTTGATGGGGTATCTGGCCTTATATTTATTTTAAAGGAGTCAGTTTTGTGGTCTCGTCTTACCAAACAGGACATTACACGGATGGGTTGGATGCAATGCTATCCCATGTTAGTGTGCACTATCTTAAGGATATTGATCCTAGTGGGTGTGCAGACCAGTTGTTCCTGATCATTTGCACTGACAAAGTCTAAGAACCTCTCAACCTGCATGTTAGTGGCAGTGTATGTTCCCCAGTCAATAGCGAGTAAGGTATTGGGCTGCATGATGCACTCCAGTAGGTGCAGGTGCGCAGTATGTTTTTTCCATGTTCATGGCGGGGAACCTATAGCTAGCGATGATGTGGTAGGGGATTTTTCATATCGTTAGTTAGATAATGAGTAGCTCAAGAGAGTTGTGCTGTTTGACCAGACTTGAGGTGTACTTATTCTTTTTTAAGATGGATACACCTCCTCCTTTGATTCTTTCTTGCTCAGTTCATGGTCTGAACGTATGGAAGGCCAGGGTGCTTTCCATGGCTTTGAACCATGTCTCAGTGACTGCACAGACATCACCATTTTCCAAGTTGAGGAGTGCTTCTAGGGAGTGCAGTTTCTTGCTTAGACTCCTATCATTGAGCAGCAGTACCTTAACTTTATCAAGAGAAGATTTTGTTATGTTGAGAAGTTGGTTACTTTGACACTGCCTAAACAAAGCACTTTAAAGGTGGCTAAAGCCTTTACCAGTATCCAAAGCCTAGCGGAGACAGGTGCAGAATATTTCTGGCAAAAGAGTGTGGCCTGTTGATCATGTCGTCCCAGGTTGACAAATATTGGATCCCCTTGGACTGACACAAAAAGCTAAGCCAATTGTTAAAGTCAATCATTTTTTGTTTGTATTGCGACAACATCCTAGGTGAAGGAAGAATGCTGCTCAAGGCTTGATTCATATCTGCTTGTGACACATAATCAGAGAGGCCGATCATGTCTCTCTTCATGTAATCCAGGGAGGTACATATCAGGTCATTTACACATACATGGACTATGACAGAGTCATACCAGTACTTGCGGCTGAGTGACTTGAGTGCTTGTGTGATCCTGGCACCTGACAGGCAGCTAACCATAACTTTGTCCTTATCCAGTCTGGTGAGGAGGGCATCAATGTGTCTCACTATAGAGTGTCCTATGACCAGTATACTAGGTTTTGTGGTGTTTCACCTTACAGGTGTGTTTGTTGAGACATTGGTGTGTGTACTGTTTTGTGTTGTGGTTATTGTTGTGTGTATATGTGGTTTCTGAAGATAGCATTTGGGAGGCCTGTCAGTTTTTAGTAAGTTACTAGTGACTACCTCCACATATGTGGGTTTATATGTCTTATCCTCATTTAGTGTGAGAAGTGATGTGTATATGCTGACAACCTGTTTGGCATTCAATTTGTCTGCATATGAGTCTTGTGTCCATTTTCATAATATAACTACATCTCTCACATTCTCAGGATTAAGTGATAGTCAGTATACATGAGACAGTGCTAAAGTGTGTCAGGATGTCCATGTCCATCAGCCTGGCTGCACAGATAGAAGCAAACTGCCCATCCATGAAATCAGGTTATTTCTATAGGTTTTATCAGGAAAACAAATGAGTTCATTAGACTGGGCTGTGCTGGTAGCACAGAGACTGAGTGGGAACTATACTTTGCATACGCTGAGGTTAATCAACAAAGTGATGCTGCTTAGCGTGAAATAGTTGCTCTTAGAACAGCAGGGGACTGGGAATGGTTTCACTGATAGTTATTCTAAAGAAATGTTATCAGTTTAGTTATTTAGTTTTCTTTGGTTTTAATGCATTTATTTATTATTTTTATCTAATGTATTTTTACTCAATATATTTTTCTTGTCCATGTACCTTTAAATGTTCTATGTGGTTTGTTCAATAGTCATGTGACTAAGCTGGTTATGTCAACAGAACAGCTAACATTTGGTTCTGAAAAAGTCTATACGTTTTGTGAAAGACAAAAGCGCTTAACCATTAAAAAATCTTTCATTGGTACTTTTGCAGTTGCTTTCTTAAGGGTGTGCTGATAACTGATTCTGAGTTTGGTAACTTTGTCTGGTTTTCAACAAACCTGGTGAATTTTTTGTAGACTGCTGAAATGTTTTCTTGCATTTTATCCCATATCCCTGGGCATACCAATATTAAAGCCATGTTGAAACATCAGTCACCCACAAACTGCTAAAGTCAGACCAATGCAGGTTTGACTCTAGCACCATTCAACTAATAGTGCTATATTAAGACAAGAGAAGTAGCTGATAATCTGCCCTGTGACCATATATATCTCTATGTGCACCCATATATGTATAAATACACACAAACAGACATACACGCACACATACAGATATATATTGTAACAGCCCATGTTAAATGGAATATCAAAGTAATGTACACAAGTGATGTGAAATATTGTAAATAATGCTACTCTAGAGCTGGTACTATAAATATGCATACATTTTTTCTTTAAAACTAAGATGTAAACAATACTGTTAACTTAAGATATGTTGAAACATACTGTGTTGGTTAAAGAGGTTTACTGCAAGATTTTTGTTAATGAAGCCAGTTATATTAAAGTGGCACCAACTTATACTAATACATGCACTAAATCTATCACATACAGTTACACTCACAAGCATAATTTCTAATGCCAAAACGTTTGATATATCAGAGAGTTTCAGCATTCCAAAAGTATACTCTCCACCTCCATTAGGCATATGCACAGATCCACAAGTACTACATTCGATATTGCACTCACTCAACCAATTTCCCAATTCCGGCATATTTCTTCCCAAAGCATTAGTTCACCCACATCGCATGCATTTATAGTTATAGGTATATAACTGTGTATGGTTTTGTAGCAGTCCAACTTCTTCACTCAAAAGACAATAAACTTTGCAGCTAATTCTGTTAAATAGTTTGTTCTGTTTCACATCTATTGCTTCAAAGGTTACAGCATGTATACTCTGTTGAAGTGTCTAGTGTATATATTATACTTTGATGATTAACTTTGAGCTTTTCATTCCAGACTTACACCTCACATTCTGTTAACTGCAACTTTTTTCTTCTTTTATTCTTATTTTTTATTTCAATTTCTTTTATTCCTACTGCATACTCAGAAGACCTGATCCAAAGCCTACAGTACGTATAGCCATTTGGCCCCCATTCACTCCCAGGAGTCAGGAACTAGACATCTTTGGACTAGGTGAGATCGTGATAGCCCATTTATTGCTGTACAGGAAGGCCTATTGCCCATGCATACTCCCAGTGGTGGTAGGAATCTCTGTCACTTTATTGAAAAACTACATTGTTGAAGTCTATATGGTTGAGACCACATGGTCAAAAACAAACATAAAACCACACAACACCTGCCAACAACAACAGAAACAATGATTTTGCAGGGAGGAAAGCTTCCCTTTACCCCCCCCCCACCCCCCTGCTAATTATTTATAACAACTTAGAGATTGCACTATACTGGGGAAAAGGGCAAATTCCCTATTGTACAGCAATCTCAGTCATAATGGTTCAACGAACCAAATTGTTGACCATATGGTCTCAACCATATGAGCTTCAACAATGTTTTCCTTCTACAACTTGAGATAGTCACATCTGGTAGTAGGGAGTGGTCCATTACAGAGTACTGTGGAGTAGCCTACCCTTTCTTACCATAGTCAGCTTGCAAACTCACTATAGCTAGTGTGGTCAGGATGAGAAGGAATACATGCTGCCACACACACATATAAATCCTATTTAAATGTTTGAGCAGAAGAGTTTCTGTCAGATGTTGAGTGAGATACCATGTCCATTGTGGTTGAATGATATACTAAGCAACCACAAAGTGCCACCCATGCTCTGGACATAGAAGCTCGTATCTCCTGTGGATGAGTGAGCTGGTGTTAGCTGTTCATGCTAAGTCTCCCTAGCTGGTCCCTCAGACACTTGTACCGCTGGTCAAGCATGGGTCACCTGGACCATAGTTAGGCCTTTATCCTTCTGCACCATGGTTCCAGGCCAACATTTCAGTACTTCTGTATTGCACAATATTCATACTATGCTCATTCTCAGCACAAATCATATCTACAAATAACTTATTTTCATGACTCATGTCTAATAAATGCAGTCTTTTTATTGTAAATATGTTTCTTTCATTTTATACATTTTAATAAGACTGATGATCCCTTTCACCACAAAGTTTACATACTTGGTTGATAGCAGGACTTTCTTATTATCAAGCTTATAGTCAGACTTCCAGTATGATCCATTTCTTATTTTGGACAAATATTGTGAGTAATTTTTACTCCATTGTTATTAATTTTCAGCTTCTGCATTACACAAGCCACACTGCAGACATCAGACATTACAATGAGCAATTTTAATTGTAGCAAGGCAATTTCACTTTCTCTATGGATATCACTCACTTTACGTCCATGGTACAGAGGGATGAACCCCTCACTGGAAACAGGTATTTCCCAGCTATTGTAGCCAGTATGTAGTTGAAGATCTGTAGGGGGGGCCTGTCATACTTGCTAGAGAATGGAAAGCCATCTCATGTCCAGATCACAACAGGATAACAAGTGTTGGCAGGTAGCAAGTATCTTAGAAGAATGGATGTTTTGTAGGACACATAGAATAAGCATGAGCTAGTAGATTCCCTGTGGGTTCTTCAAGGTGGAACCAGGCAATACACCTTCAGTGTTCTGGAAAGCTGAAAGGTATGCCTACAGGGTAAATGGATAGATGTCCACAGTGGCTGCTGTCTGGGCAACAGTGAAAACTGTCATCTTTTAGCTCTCTAAGATAGCCTTTTTGATGGCAACCCAGCTGTCTTTTAGGTTGACTGATTTCCGAATTGTCTCAGTGGTCAGAGTGTGGCATCTTTTTATGGGTCCCCTCGAGTTCAATCCAGAAGTGGACATGGGACAATTAGTAGTTGATAATTTAAGTTTACACTTGTTGTAGCTCTCAGAAACTGGCATAACTATCTTGGTTTTGTGAGGTCAGAGTCTTGGTGAATTCATGGAGAGAGACAATTTTGTGGTGTTAAAGGAGATGAACAATAGGTTTGGTCTAGGGGATGGTGTGTTTTTGCACTTATAACATTTGACTCATTTGTTGTTGGTGAGTATGTTGAACAGATACATTATGTCAGTGTCTGAAGGATGTATTGGTAAGCTAGAGAGAAAGTCAGAAATCTGGAGTGCTAAATGATGAAAATTTCCTCTGACCACATTCCTTTAAATTTGAGAACTTCAGAAACTTGATGTCATTCGAAGTGAGTAAGGACAATACACTGATGGTTGAGGGGTGGCATCCTTTGGGAAAACCTCTATGTCCTATTTGTAGTCTGTAAGACTGAAAGTGTTGTTCAATGAGAATCTGTGGGAGACAGTAGTAAATGCCCTAAGCATAATATGATAGATGCAAATCTGGAGCAGATGTTGTAGTTGCAGATGTGCAACTCATGTGGGTCAGGACTTTTTGGACCACAAATGTATATTAAGTTTGGACTGCTACTTCACAAAGGATGCTTGCCTTGTGTGTGTGTGTGTGTGTGTGTGTGTGTGTGTGTGTGTGTGTGTGTGTGTGTGTGTGTGTGTGTGTGTGTGTGTGTGTATATGTATATATATATATATGTGTGTGTATATATATATATATATATATATATATATATATATATAACTGGCTTAGATAAGGTACATGACTGACATCACCATTTTATCAGGCATTATTTTATTTCTGAGGACTTGGAAGCAAATAAACATCCCAAAGATCAAAATATGAAAGACTGGATTCAATAAATGGGAAATGTGTAGTTGGTTATCCACATAACTAACTGAAGGTTGCTACAGATGCTGTGGTGAGGAACATTTCCAGCAAACTGTTGGAGGCAGAGAATCCTGTGTAATAGCAGGTGGACGTAGAGGGAGATGTTCGTTTTGTTGATTTCTTTTTGTAATTTTTCTGCATATGTACTTTTAATATATAGTATCAAGACTGCAATGGTGAGTATATTGTATTTTGAAGTTTTTAATAAAGCATGTTAACTTGCAGAGAAAAAAATGAATGCATAAGCACACATTGTTATCTGAGAACATAAGTAAGGTATAAATAGACAACAAACGTGAACACCTTTAAGGTGATGACATACAAATCCTAGATGAAATGTCTCCCACTGTGTTGGAAGAATTAGGAGTTAATTTTAATGAATCACTGGCAGAATGCTTTAGCCCTTCTTTGGTAACTGGTATGGTGCAAGGAGATTTGATGAAGACAACAAGGGCTGTGTTACGAATATATGGATCAAAGGGAAGGAGAGGAAGATGCCAAGTAACCAAGGGCCTGTTAGTCTCCCATCCTTTCTGGGTAAGATTATGAAAAGTCTACTGAGTCCCATGGTTCATGTTCATTAAAGGCAGTTTCTTGGGTTACTACAGAGACCATGGCTTTATATACAAGAAGCCTTTAACAGACCATATTGATTCAGCTTTATGACTGGGTTATCAGTGAGCTTGTCAAAAAACATCTCTAGATATGGTGTATCTCAACTTCAGCCAGGCCTGTAAAACTATCTCTGGATATGGTGTATCTCAGCTTCAGCCAGGCCTGCAAAACTATGGCTCAAACTCGCCTTCAAGAAATGTGATTAACCCACAATGACATTCCCCTCCCCCAACCACATAAACATTATTTTTGAAGAAAGTTAATGACTGAATTCTGATTTTTAGGGTGATACTAATTTCATAATCTTGAAGGTGTGCAATGTTATTTTAATATTACACTACCTGTTTGGGAGTTGACTTACTTAGTGGTGTATTCCAGTCACAGACTATGAAAGAGAATTTAAGACTTTGTATTATATATCATGGAGAAACATCCTGTTAGCAACTTGTAAGAAACTGAATGTAAAAGTATTTTGTAAAGCCTTTAAGAATAAAGTTGTGTAATCCAGCCATTTTGCTAGTAAGGAGTCATATTCCCTTTTCAACTTCTTCCCGATAATGTGTTCAAAGGATATGACAAGCAGTGCAGCATTAAATAATGGGTTGGGTCATATAGTGCAAAATGCTACTGTGATCTCTGTGGAAAGCTTAGACTTACCTTTTCGAATTAGATGGTAGTGAAAACACCAGTAGCAATTATACTGCTGTTCTGCATCTTTTTTATTCAGAATTTTTTTCAAGTCCTAAAATCTAAAATCTTCATTTTCGAGCCACAAAGGAGCAGAAACATCCCATACACATTGAGAACAACTTAGCAATCTTTGAATTATGACAAGGCAAATTTACCAGCTTCTCTGTTATAAGCATTATAACATTAGTTGAATATAATTCCCACCTTATAAATGGGCATAATGCAGGTTTATTCAGTATTTTGTACTTTGTTAAAGAAACTTTGTTAATATATATTTTTTTCTACCATAGACCCTAAATGGTCACAGCAACTGAGCCTTAAAATTTTATCTGAAATAATTTATAATGATATCTCTAAAAGTAAAGATCCCTTCATTCTAGATGCTCATATTTTTAAGAATTTCATAACTTGGCTAAAACCGTCAGTATCACTGGCTACAAACAGAAGTGCAAATACACATTTCATTATAATCTTTCAAAAAATGACATTATCAGTTAACATTTGTGCAGAAAATCTGAACACTGTAGTGAAACTAGCTAATAGAGTGAAGTAATGTTGGTACTGTGTCTAGGGTTAATTACCAACATGTGATGAACTTGTAATAATATGTTTGCTATACTATAATTCCCATGAAACAACACCAGCAAACTTTGCATTCTTTGTTAGACAAAGGTGTTTAAAAGCCTTCCTCAGTGAAAAGTCTGTTAAAAATGTTATCACAAAAAAAATTAAAAAAGCAAAATACTTGAGGAGATTATGAAAAGTTATTTAATAAATATTACGTGTTTTTATTTCTTACAAATAAATGTCCCAAGGCACATTAAATGAACTGAATAAAACCTCAGCTAAATAATAATGACAATGAAAACACATAGAATGATGTACAGCATCCTCTTAGTAAACTTGTAAGAAACACAACAGCATTTCCTAAAGCCCTTATGAATAAAGTTTTGCAGCCCAGCCATTTTGCAAGTAAGGAGTTATTTTACCTTTTCGACTTCTTTCAGGTAATATGTTCAAAGGCTATGACAGACAGTACTGCATTCAATAATGGGTTGGGTCGGTGAGGTATAAAATGTTACTTTTATCCTGTGAAAAGCCTTTGTTTGCTATATTAGGTTTGCTACATTAAGTATAAAGTAAGATCTTTGAAGGCATAGACCAGGGAAAATGGTTTGCTTTGCTCCAGATTGGAGAATGGATTTTTTTTTTGTTTTGCTCCAGAGAATGACAGCAGGTTTTCAATGAGTCAGGTACGGTCCTGACTTATACTTCAATTGTATCTGTTTATGAAACATTCTTGAACACTCTTATTTTATTGACTCCCAAAAGTACACAAATATTTGAATTCTCCCCATGTGTCCATTTTCATTACTAGCAAGAATGCATCAAGGCACAATTCTGCACTCCATTTATTTATGCACCACTATATGGGGGCATCATAAACTGTTGCACTGTCTTTGTACCCATCAATACATATGATATGATGCCTGCAATATACAGCGTCAAGTATGTGCTACCATTTTTGTCAAGATTGTAAAATGTGACATGGCCATAACTTATGAGGGAGCTGAGTGTGCTAAGGTTCCCACGTGATGCAAGAAGGAGTAAACATGTTTCTTTACATCATGCACAGAGACCACCAAGAGCACAGATGGGGATCTCTTATGGCAGTCCCAGTGCAAAGTAGATGCCTGGCAGTGCCTTGCCAGGGTGATGAGTACTGCCATGAGCATCACCCGCACTTTTGAGCAGTGCAAGTATAACTATTCAGCAGTGGGAAGATGCATGAAACTGCATGGTCAGGTAAGAACATCATAGTTCAGCCTTGGGTTAATGTGCACTGCATAAATGTAAGATTCTGAGACAGTTAACCTTTTCAGATTCATTAGTGTAACTAGCATAATCAGTCAGAAATCTCCCCACAGAACTTGCAGGAACAGGTTGCTTTGAAATAATACGGTTTGAAACAGATGAAACAGCCTCACTTTCAACATCAAAAGCTTCAGTTAAGGTAACTTTATCCTGAGGAAAATACAAAAGTTCTCATACAATCTGTTCTTGTGTTAAACCTTGTACATCCTTTCTTATCAGGTTACTCTCTCTTTTTTAGGATATGTATGGATAAGATATTCAGCATCCCCACAGTAGAAACAAGTCTTAGGCTGGGAAGCATAGCATAAAACATTAACTACACTCATCAAATGAATAAGTTAATAGTTCACTATCTTCATATCTCTGCAAACAGCCCAGCCTCTTCTCCATATACCTCTAGGATCCAAAATCTTAACAAATTTCACAAACAGCTGAACAGCAAAACTGTAAAAATGTATGGATATTAATGTCATTAAAACATCTTTTCTCAACAGGTGAAACATACACGTCTATTTAGAAACATAGATGTCAGGGGCAGTGAAGCAAAACCATGGTTGTAAAGTACATTTAGCAGCAACAGCAGCAGAAAAAAACAAATAACCAGAAAAATTCAGAACCTAAATGGAAAAATTAATTTTATGTCTGCAGCAGAAATACCTATAGGGATTCCAACTATGGCCCACATAATAAATCTTCTAATAGGCTTATCATTCTGTATACCCTGCCACACTGTTTCTGTAAAATGTCCACAGTTCTGCACTCTGCAACTAAGGAATGATGTGCAGCTACTTCTGCAAAAGATGGGGGGGGGGGGCTTAAATGAAACTGTTTCCTCTCAGAGCTGACTGAATCAATTCCTTTATTGGCTTCTTGTTCACGAGCACAATTAAATGGTTCCTGGGGCTGACACTTCACTTGTAATTAATTATTTATTTATTGGCTTGTATAAGCATGTTTGCGCATTGTGGCATGGTGCACAGTACTGCTAACAGGTAGCTCAGTGGTATGTATTAAGGTATGCGAGATTTCTTAATATCTATGTAGCTTAATGGGTAGAGTTGTGGCTGTATGTGTAGTAGTCTAGGGTTCAAATACACGGAAGTCATAAGTAGTCTGTATTTTTTTTTGCACACGTCATGGACAAGATTTTAAAATATGGCTCTGCAACTGTGCCCAAACCTGCTAAGCATCACCTAAACATATTAATGGCTGCCAATGTTTGCATGGTACTGAGCTTTGCTTAAACTACAATTGTGCATGATTGCGCACTGCTCAGCTTCACTTGGCCAGTTTGCTCGCAGCTAAGCACTGCACTGCTTTTTTGAATGTGGGAAACCAGCCTGTATAAGGCACACTAGGTGGGAATTCTGCAGAAACTATTGGAGTTTATCATCTGTCAGTATGGTGTTGGAGAAGGTGTGCACTTTCAGGCACAGCGGTGGGGCATTCAGGAGTCCAGGGTCATGGTTGGGCTCCCTGTGAAAAAACATGAGGATAGGCTGCTGCAGGGTGGTTTCCAGGGCTCAGAGTGTAAGGCAGAGGCCTGGGAATGGCTGGCCAGAGAACTCACCAGTGTTACTGGTATCCCCTGCACAGGTGACCAGTGCTGTCACCACCATGATGACCTGAAAAAATGAAAGAGGGGAACCTTGGACACCTGGGTCCAAGAAGCGAGGGCAGGGAATGCCCCACAAGTATGTAAGTACTTTTCCCTCTGTTTTACCAATATGAAATCTGATTGCCTGCAAAACTGATATGCATAATGGTGTGCCTCTCTCCCAACAGCTGCAGCTGAGAGGGCTTACAATGTTGAGTCTCATGCCGGGCGCCTGGCTAGGTTGTGCTGTGAGTGTGGTGAGTATGGATGTATTCTGCCAACTGTAATGCAATAATCAAGAAAGAGTAAACCACTAACTGCAATAAAGTATGTACAATAAAGTCTGTAGTGCAATAAAGTTGGAATTAGAGCTGCAGTGCAATAAATGACTAATAATAACTGTAGTTCAATAAAAACAAGAAACAATACCAATAACATCAAGGAAAATGGTGTACATCAGAATTGTCTTGTCATAACCATTGCAGTAGAGCTGCATGCATTGAGTCTGTAAGGTAAGGTTGCTGCAGTCAAGTACAACACTGTCATAGCTGTAGAATGTAAATGTAAGGCTGCAAACTGTGTTGCTTAACTCATAGTACTGTTCAAGGCTTTCTCTAGGTCAATACTGGTCACATAATGCTTTTTCCTTCCATAGACATCAGGTAATAAAGGTATATGGGTGAGATAGACTACTCCACAGCTGGATATTGTATGTGTGGACTTCACAAATATTGCAAACCAATAACAGTTGTATGTGTTCACCTGTATTGTTGAAAGTAGAATAAGGCTGTAGTAATATATGGAATATGATTGTATACCATGCATGTGCGTTCTATTGGCACTGCAGTCTAGGAAAACATTGTAACAGTACTAGAATGCTTGAGGAAAGTCCTGTAACTTGTGTTGCACAATTCATAGAATGTTTCTATGTGGTCTCCAGGCAAGTATCAGTCACCCTGCAGTCAGCAGTGCCTCAATTGCTCAGTCTGTTATATTCCTTATACACTGTACATTTTGCCACACACCGTCCTGGGTTCGAATCCAGTGCTATATAGCACAATATTTTCAGTACCAGTCTTGTAATGCTCACAATTTCTTTTTCTCCAAGAACACAAAAATGTGATGGGTGAATTAGCTGATATTATATGCAGATATCATGTTTATATCTCACAGAATATTACACTCAGTAGCAAGAATGTGTGCATCAGCATTGTTGATTCAGAAATAATGTTGTGTAATCCCAGTATGGTTGTATCTCTTGCTTGTCCATACTGTACTGTTGCAGTCAATTATTAAAGTATTTGCAGATGTCCCCTGCAGTCATAGCTAGTGGGTTCTACTCCCCTGCCTGCCAACTAAGCTATGACAGCGGTCTAGTTTAATTACTCACACAAACATTCATCTCAAGTGTCACGATTTCTCATAATGTAATTAGAACTGACTAATTCATCTGTCACGTTTACCAGATAAATTATTACCTGGAATGCAATGTATTACCAAATCTGTTTACAGAATACCCTGGTAGTTATATAAGTCTGCATTATGTGAAACTGTTCTGAGTAGTTCTGTATCTGTATTTGTTAGTGCTTGCCCCTTATTGTCTCATGCTATCAGCTTGAGAGGTATGTATGTGCTATAACAGCTATAGGAGAATTGTAATCACTGTAATCACAACTGTCAGTACACACCTGTAGAAGTATGTTGTGTTGTCAGGGATATCATCTGCAATCACACTAATGGAATGTTTTTCTCTCTCTCTCCCTACCCCTTATCTTAATTTATTCATTATTGTAATGTATTATTATGATTTAATATTAATATATTTTGTTAAACTATCTGTTGGAAAATGTTGATTATTGTTATGTTTTATTATGATTTCATATTAACATATTTTGTTAAACTAACTATATTTTGGAAAATGTGGTTGATTATTGTTATGTTTTATTATGATTCAATATTAACATATTTTGTTAAACTAACTGTTTTGTTGGCTGTATGGTTTAGTTCACACTGGCATGCTGTTACCATACTGAGTGTTATATTGCATTATGTTGTGTTGCACATAATATACATTAATATGTATTTGGATTAATACATATGATGTTCCATTTTGTTAATACTAATAATGATTTGGTTGTTACTAACCATAACATATTGCTTTACTTCATGTCTCACAGCACATCAAGGTAGGCCAGTTCCAGCTAATCTCCTACCTTGCCTCAACTGGCCGTGGCACCAGGTCCCAGCACATCTGGGACCCAGACCGGTGATGCTTACTCTGCTGCCCCAGCACTACCTGCAGCATTGGGTAGTACCACCCCAGGGTATGGGGCCCAGTCCCCTCTGTGAGTGGTGGCAAAGGGAGAGTGGTCACTCATGATAAGCTACCAGTCCTGGTGCACAGGATAGTCCACTGTTTCTATGCCCAATGCCTGCACCAGATTGAGGGTATGCTGGCCTACCTGGTGGGTCAGTGTTGCCCTGGTGCCCAGCCTCCAGCACAGCCACTCTCAGGGCAGTGAAAGAGCAGTGCTGACAGTCCCATGGGTGGGGATGTGTGTCATTCTACTGCCATCTGGAGGCACATAGGACTCGGATTCCACAACACTCTCCCCATCAAAGGTGTTCACCCCCCTCATGTGTCACACACTATCCCTGTCTGTTATCTTGTCTGTCTTGTCTGTTTGCAAATCCATCCTCACCTGCCCAACTTACCTCCCCCACATATAACTATGTTGCTTCCCCAACATTCCACTCTTACCTTAAAAAAAATGGGCACCTCTCCCACAAAAAAATATATATATATATTGTCCCATACATAGCTCTCCATTTTGCACGTGTCCACTGGACACATGTAATTCAGTCCAATTGGCTTGCCAATGCAGTTATGTTGTCCTCACCTCTCTCTCTGGGGTTTGAAAATCTAAATTAATCTACAAATCTGTCAAAGTGCACAGTTGTTGCTTTTCAAGAAATGCATAGCTATGGTTCTTTCCTGAACCCTTCCTGCACATCCTTTCCTGCCTTTCAATATGTTTTTTACCCCTACTTGCCCCATTTCACCACTTTCTTATCTCCCATTTTTTCTTTTCTTTACATTTTATTAGCACAGAGCTGAGCGGTGCACCAGTTTTCAGTGCATGAAGTCACAGGCCTGCAGGTAGGGACACACTTTACATATCCCTATAGAAGTACACAATATGTTGCCTAGTACTCTGTTATTGACACAGTTGCCTAACATCTGTACCTTAAACACATGCCTTAATTGGAGTGTAAAGGGTACCTTCACCCTGGCACTGCCTCTACAACAGGGCTGACACAGCTGACACAGATACACCTATGGCTTGTTGTCCTCCAAAGTATCTACACTCTCTGCCTATATCTACTACCTGCAGCAGCAGCTGCAGCCCCTGGTACACACAGCTCTATGTAAATATTTCTGCTACAGACTTACCCTCTGTCATTATATAGTCTCCATACCCCAGTAATGTCCATCTCAACAGCAAAGAAAGGGGCCCTGCTCTAAATGAAGATTTTATATATTGCACAGTGGTTGCATGCCATTGGCTAATGATAGTGCAATTCAGCTGCTTTGGCTGGAATTAGCATTTCAGACCACAGATTGGTTTAGAGATATCACCTGCTGATGTGGAGCATGTTTAAAATGCAGGCAGCTGGCTATAGGGGACCATTCTCTATGAGACCTTACTCACACAGAGCATGCCTTTACCAGACACACTGTTCAACAGAAGAGTCCTGCACTCTAGCAGGTATGTAACTGTTTTTTTGTGTATAACAGGATTCAGATATGAGTATAGAGGTATGGGGCATAGGGATTACAGCGGTAAGCCAGTCATAGACCTGTGGTAATGACATGTCAGTGATACCCTGCTGACTTACACCTACAGGGGATGTACAATACATCAGGGTGGCATTCTCCGCTGTCAGTGTGGCATACTGGTGTTGCTCTACTGTCCCTATATACTGGTTGCTATAGCTGACTGGTGGCAGCGTAATTACCTTATAGTCTGAGTAGAGAAGGCACAGCTGGTAAATCTGTGTCATCCTTTCCCAGGAGTGAGTGTGTGTGTGTGTGTGTGTGTGTGTGTGTGTGTGTGTGTGTGTGTGTGTGTGTGTGTGTGTGTGTGTGTGTGTGTGTGTGTGAAAATAAAATATTCAAGTGTGTGTGTTAGCTACTTGGAACAGGCACACAGTGCTCTAAAGTGGTCAATATGGAGTCTTGTTTGGGGTCTGGAGAGAGAGAGAGAAAGAGAGAGAGAGAGAGAGAGAGAGAGAGAGAGAGAGAGAGAGACAGAGAGAGAGACAGTCCAGGCCCGGGTCTGGAGCATGCTCCCTGTGTGGTCTTAAGGGAAACTGTGCTTAGTGCAGAGAGCTGCATCTGAAAATACTGTGTGCATCCATTTTTGTTCCTAGTGGCTGTCCCTCACCAGTGTCAATGGTGAGGAGGGTGAGGAGGCTCCTTGATTACTGGTCCAGAGTAGGGACTATCAAAGGCCCCATCATGTAGAGACAGATAGCCACTTAGAGGCAGTATAGGCACCTAGGTGCTTGGCCAACATGCCAACTAGGTGATCTATGGATTGCACACTCTATTGTATTTTATCAAATATGCCACACAGTAGAGCAGTTATGTCTGCTACAGTAGTTGTGGTATCACTCTGTGCCTGGATCTCTGACCTGCACATCCATTGTGTAATGCCCAGTGTGACACTTAGTTCAGGCTGGGTGTGGGAGCCATGACACTGATGGCCAGCAGCCCTTTGCTCCTTACTGATGTCCCCATGCTGTGTGGTTGCATTATAGCCTACAGCTTGTACTTAAGCAGATGGCAAGGATGCTCCCTGTGACTACTGTAAAGGTGGAAGTAAGTACACAGCTGTGTGATTGGATGCCGGTGGTATAATGCACCCCACTGTAAAGATTGTATCAATGTTAGGCTGCCATCATCATCAGGCACCAATGCTACCCTGGCATCAGGGAGGATCTGTTCCATAGTAACAGAACCCATGACTATACCTGTGAAAGCAAAAAAAAAATAATTGTCCATGAGTAAAGCTGCTGTTGTTTGAAGATCCTACAATATATAGTTTCAACAACAGTACAGGAAACAGTGTATGAACATAATGAGAAACCTACAGTGTGGTGTTCACTGTAGAGCCTGCATCCTAATGTGCCTGTAGTAGAGATATGATAGTGTTTAACATCTGGAATATCATGGATGTAGTGTGTCACATCACCATATTAGTGACAAGGGAAATATAAACCTAGTGAGTCCTAACTGGAATCACATGATGGTGCAACCAGTTCAGCATCCACAACCAGACCTCCACCAGGTATCCTTTCACTGTCCCCAGACAGGGACACCAGGATCTCCTTCATGTAACTGGGGGTGGTTTGAGATGGTAAAAGCCTACCTATGGCTACATTTTCCTATGCAATGGCCAGGTCTTTCCTGAAGGCATGCAATAGTATATCGGTTACCTTGTAGTAGACATATGTTGCTGATTTGTTGTGCCACCTATAGCAATGATATCTGCAAACAGTTACTGCCAAACACATTCTTGGAAGATATGGCTGGTCTTGTTGCTGCTGAGAATCTGCTATCTGTGTCACAGAGTTTCTCCTGTAATAACTTAATCTGTCTCTGAGAACTTTTCAAGCCATTCATACTACTTAGGTACCACTGATGTCCTATAGGTTGACAAAGACCTATAGTCAAACAAGTATGTGCAGCATCAACTGTACCACACCCACACCCATGCAAGAGTGGTGGCCACAACAAGTGCCATTGCTGACATATCCTACTATTACAAAAATATTGATATATGCATTCATAAAGTCCCTACAGTAGTTCATTAGGGCATAATGGGAACAGAATGTATTGAAATATGTGTCCTAGACATGCCTCTAGCCAACAACACAACACCAGCACACATGCTCCACATACACATGCATCCTGAACAGTGTGATATATAGCAATCACACATCTTCCTCTTCCCCTTGATGCAAGCCTGTTATGGTCATACCACTTTGCTGAGGGATCGGGCTACATTGTACTGCCATGGTGCTCATCAGTTCACTTCACATGCTCACTGCAATGTACATCAGTGTGAATCTGCTACCATTTTCCTCCCGGTATCAACATGACAAGTGGCTGTGGCTTTTAGAGGGGCTGACTTTGAAAGGACTCACACATGGTGCACAAGACAGGCAATAATATTTCTGCCAGTTAGCCCTAACAATGATGGGAAAATGTGGATGGGTCTATATCACTTTGTCGAATTGCTATTCAGTAAATAGCCATTCATCGAACCTCTGTTTATCAAAGCCGCTAATCATCAAATGGCTTTTTAAGCTAAATTTTAACAATGGCAAACCAACAGTAGGCCAACCAAGTGACCACAAAAAAAACATAAAATTTAAAACCTGCCAGGGTGGGGGCTATGCCCCACATACCCAAAAATGTGGGGGCTGCACCCCACACCCCCCTAACTAAATATACTAAGCCCGAGATCGCACTACAGTGGGGAAAAGGACAAATTCCATATGGTGTCCAATCATTGGCTTGCCCTAGAAAAAATTGCCATTCAATGAATAGCAGCTTTGATAAAAAGAGGTTCAATGAATGGTTATTTGCTGAATAGCAATCTGACAAAGTGATGTAGACACAATGTGGATGGGACTCAAAGTGATTGTGACACTGTCATTATGGATGTGCGTGTCCACTTTACAGTTAGACTCATTCACTGCCTTGTAGTCATGGCTCACTGCTTCAGTACCCATTCCACCATATACATCTCTGTCTTTTCTACCTGTCATAACATGGGCATGAGAATGTCAAGTTGCTAGGCATTTCTCCACTCTGGCTACCATTTGTCAGGCTGCAGTAGTACAGAAGGGTGTAGGTGCCCCATGGGTATACATGTTGGTATTATGAGCAGAGTCTTTTTGGCATGTTACAACATTGTACCACATGTCTCAACAATTGTCACATGGTATGTGCAACGAGAGTAGAACCTCCTCAGAGCTGTGCAAGTTCATTGGTTTAGAGTTTTTTTGTGCCTAGCACACACTTCATTGGTTCATTTATTTATTTATTTTAACCTAACTGCAATGCACCTTGCACTCACATAGTTTGCCACTCCTGCACTGTGACACTGTTCTGCACATGAGTGATTGGTTACCTGTCATCATCTCCAACCTTGTAGCATACATAGTTATGTAGTACATGTGCATTAAGTACGCTTTCTGCTTATGTTTTGCTATTGCCTAGTTTAACTGCATTTGTTTCTCCAGGACCTGTTCAATAAACCATTATGGCTCAAACTAGCAATGATTGCTTATGCTGTTTTTCTATTTTTTGTTGTCTTCTTTATTTTATTTGTTGTCTATGTCTGATTTTTCTCCAGCTATGTTCTTATTTTATGTAATGTCAGTCACAAAGTGGGATATGGTGAAATTGTGGCCAATACATCATGCACCTGCCACACTATCATGTGGTGGGTCTTGTACCCCAGGCACAACTCCCAACATGATGATAATGAAGGTCATCCTGAGAGTTACATGATGCATTTGCTGGTGCCCTGTCATGTGCTTTCTCCAATTGGTGGCGGAGGGGGAGTAGGGTTCCATCAGTAAGTACTGCTTGGAATCCTGATGTTTACCCATCAGGAGGTGGAAGGACTTGTGACAGTTTTGGTGGACAACTGGCTGGACACTCTGATCAGCAGACTGGAGTATATCCTCATGTGACTTGGACAGTCACACAGCTGTCTTGCCCACCATCACCACTAGGCCAGCAGTGATGGGCCAAGCCATAAGGATGGTCAGGGAGGTGAATGATTTCTGGGTGGGTGCAACACTGTGCAGCTTGACAGTCAGCCCTCACTCCACCTATCCCCATCATGGTATTACTTTTCCTTAAGTGTCACTTCCCTCCCCATCACCAAATGTCCTACCAGTGTCTGTCTATATATCTCTTACGTGCTCCCAAAATTGATGTCACTACCCTCCCGTTAGTCTTTGTCTCTCTTTTGTGTTGGTGTGGCTTCGTTTCTTTCATCCCTATACCCTCCTTCCTATCCACATTTTCCCCATACTATCCTTTCTCACTACCCATCTTGAAGAAACAGAAAACAGGTTTCTGTCCAACTCCATCCCCTCATGAAACCACTATTTCCTTCCACTTGTCTTTCTCTGTGCCTCTCTGCTTGCTCTTCCTGTTTCTGATTGTCCTATACATCCATTTCCTTCTCATTTACATATAAATATAGCAGATTTAGATAGCTCTTACCTGAGGTGTCAGCTGTGCCCCTTCTGGAATGTCAATGCATATGTGAGCAGGCATTTTCATGAATGCCACAGGCATACAATTGAATCCAGGTAGTCATATGACCAGCAATAATACAGACAATTTGTTTGTTTAACTCATTTTCACTTCACCAGTGAATTACTAACTTATTCTGGTCTAGCCACTGAATGTCACCCCCACCCACTTCATGTTTAATCAGTTATGGGTTACTTTGCAGAACGTTGACTGTGATATTTTTACTATATAGCCATGTTGCCAATTGAAATCCCGGCCTGGTGAGTGTCTGGTATAATACTTAACTTTAGTAGTTGGAAATTGAGGTTAAGGTGTATTATCTCAGGACAGGATTATATGTTTAAGTTGCTGATGCCCACACATGGCTTTAAGGCTAGAGTACTGATTTATGGCTATTGATGTGCAATTCACATTGTGGTATCTAACAGAATAACAGTGGCACAGGTTGGCAGCCTTTGCAAATTAATTTGACTGATTTGATCATATTTATAGTTAGCAGCATTGCAATAAAGCATATTTTCAAGCATCTCAATTACTTCCATTTTTAAAAGTCTGGATACATCATTTAGGAAAGCATTTTTTTCTTTTCTTGTTTATCTGGTATTATCAGTAGAATTAGGTGTGAATTAATTGTCTGTTTATGAAAGACTGAAGTCTTTGTGAATCTGTTTAGTGTCTGATCAGTATTAGTTATAGACTGATAGTTTCTTAAAGATCCATGGAGATGCTTTATCAGAAAGGGATAGTGGGAGTAGTTGATCCTTTGCTCTTATTGTGGACTTTTTAAGGTAAACTAAAAGATAATTTTCTGTTCTCTGCTTAGCTGGTCAAGGATATAACTTAAATAGCTTAGGTTGATTTGAAGGAAACCTGTATATAAATATATATATATATATATATATATATATATATATATATATATATATATATATATACACATATATATATATATATATATATATGTGGGTCTTCTTCTAAATCTTGTAATACTGAAAGACCGACTTTCAGTATCTCGAGATCTAAATACTGAATACCCACCATACCGAAATATTACAAAACCGAATGTCACTATACGAAATTTCAAAATAACAAATTTACAGCAAGTGACATTTAGTTCTGTAATATAACCCCTACCACATCACAAACAACCACCTCCCCCCTACACCTTTACTAAAACACCAAACACACACATCTACAAAACCTATGCATAAGCAGGGGGGCAAGCCTCCCACACCCCTGCTACTTATATATACCAACTCTAAGGTTGCACTACCATGAAACACACAAAAAACCTAGCTACCCACCCTACACTTACTTTGCACACCATCACACACACACGCACACACGCAAAAAACACACACACTACACATTCAAAAAACACACTGCCTTCAACAGTAACACACACACACTCACCCATCAACCCAACCAACTCCCAAAACTTCCCACAGCACTTGTTTGCCTTTTCGGCTTTTAGGTTAGGGGTCGCCTCAGTGGAACTCCGGTCCGCTAATGATTGGCAGCAGATTTTTATGGTGCCAAGTTGCCAGCCCAACCTTCAGCGAAGGCACGCCCATTCACGCATGTCTTTCGGAGGCCACTCGATAGCTGGGAGGACATGCAGACTCCACACAGAAAGCACTCCAGCCGAGATTCGAACAGGAGAACCTCTTGCTGTGAGGCAGCAACTCTACCGCTGTACCACCGCGGCTTTTTCAAAACTTCCCACAACACTACAAAACAATAAACCCAACCCAAAACCCTTAAACACTAACAACTTACCTGAACCTCCGTACACAGCCACACATCATCTGCCATATCTCACTCCCGAACCACAGTGCACCGCAAACACAAACCAAAACACTGAGTGGGATTCTCTTAGCACAATCATTTCACAGGCATCAAGGGTCTAGTACTGGAAGTAGGCTGGCATTCAGTGGTGGTCTTCACCAACCATCCTAACCACTCCTTCCACTCAGTGACAATGACACTGCTAGTCATGATGTCTGGGAGTGTGCATGCATCTCACAGTGCATGTCTACAGTTTCCAGCTACCGTGCAGCACAGTGTAATTTCTACTCTAACAGTGCTGGTCACCTCTACACTCTTGTGCAGTTCTCATTAATAGGTATAACTGCTTACCCCCTCCCAAGGATGGGTGAGTCAACAATGCTTTTCTCCCCAAGCCCAGCTTTCTAATGTCACTTCTTGGATATGGATCATCTGGAGCATATTCAATGCTTTATCCTACTATGCCATGAACAGTTTTGCAGTTAAGGAGTTTTCTTTATGGTTGTTGTAGCCTGAAATTTGAGCATGATGCATGTGTAGTGTGTTTACCTACAATAAAGTCACATGTGCATTGGTATTCCTTAAAGTTTCTAATGTTTTGTGTTAATGAGTTATACTCTAAAGATGGTGTTTTTAAAAAGGTCCTTTCTCCTACTGAAATGCAAAGTCACAATAAAGGCAGGGGGAAGTGGGTGGCTGCCCTGAGCTCAAGCTGTCAGTCGATACAAGCAGCACTTTAGAAGAATGATGCTGATCAGTCCTTGACAGGAGACCAGCTATTTGCAAGGGACAGGTTCCATCTTAGCCAACAAGGATTAGAAGTGTCTAGTGTTTGTTTAGAAGATACAGCTCAACAATTATAGCTTCAAACTAAGACGAAAGAAAGAAGAGAATTTGAGTGAATAAGAAAGGGGTAGCTTTCCAGCACCAGGTGGAGGGTTGAGAGAGAAGCAAAAAATAGAAGAGGAATAAACAAAAGTGACTTGAAGCATGGAAGGGTAGTTCTACTCTATAGTACAAAGGACTGATAATGAAAATAAAGAATTGCTGGAAGAGAGTGGGGGTATTGCTGGTACCACAGAAATATGTCCCAGTGACAAAGCAGGTGGAACACAGAGGTAACTGGATAAAGATTGCACAGGAATTATAGAAAAGGAGAGGTGGAGGTGAACCAGCAATCTACAAAAAGAAGGACATTAGATGTGATATCACAGAGGAGGAGGAGGAGAAAGATCACCAAACCAAGAAAAAGGCAAAGGAATGGGTCAGTTAAAACTTAAATTAAGTGCCATGACAGTTAAGACAATGGAAGTGAATAGCACTGATAAACTGATACAGTGTGCCATCCTTAAGACACATCAATGAAGGTGAATTAGTGCCTGAAAAGGAGTACAGATGAGTAGAGGAAGAAATTGAAAGTTATTGCCTTAGGAGAGCTGAGTCTTCCAGAACAGACTAGCAGATACAGAACTCCAGGGATGAGAGAAAGAAGGATTTGGTTAAGGTTGCAGACCATGACAGGTTCATCCAAGTGTACAGAACTCTGCCAGGGTAGAATTCTAGACATGGCCTTAATCACTGCAAGTGGTTTCATGGATGTCCCGGTTAAGCTAACAGAGATCATGCCACTCTGTGGTTTAGAGTGGGGGAATCAGAATACAAAGGTAAATATGCTATTGTTTGATTATAAGAGATTGGGTTATGCTTTTTAGGGGAGAATCAAGAATGAATTAAGAGACTGGGAGAAGATTAATAGAGTGTAAAGACTTGCCATCCTTTGTCACAAATGGAGTCAGTCAATGCATTTTGGCATGTTTTTCTCAGATGTCAAAGCTGACTCCAGTTCTGACTTAAATATGCAGACAACTGCAAGCCTTGAACATTGTAGTTAACCTTGTTGACAACACCTCCCTTCAAATAGTACTAAACTTTAGACACAAATGGCACAACAGGAATGAGTTTACATTCATTATCAAAAATTGTGTCATCCTGGCATTTGGTAAACCCAATCCCCCAAACCAGCTTTATAGGATATTGATGTGAAACAACTAAAACTTGACAAAACAGTGAAATACATAAGAATCCTTATGAATGATGTTTCATCTGATACCCATATAAATGCTCCCCTCTGTAGAGCATACAAAGTTTGAGACCTATGCCAGACAAGTAATTGTCCCCTTTACACAGCTCTCATCAGTCTAGATCTAGTCTGGAATACTGTACGTATTGTTTATCCAATACATATGCCAAAACGTGCCATTGCAGAAGACACAAGATCAAAGGGATTCAAGGCTTGTCTTTCAGTGAAAGTCGACAGCAACTCTCTCTCCTATTTGTATGTTACCTCCTTCTTACAGGAGATGTTTACCTGTTATACATATCAATAATGGGCACCTTAGTATTACTCCCTCCTACTCGGTGACCTAAACCCAAAAGGACACCAATTCAATAAAAGTCCTTATCACCGATACCAGAAAATATGATAGCTTCATATCTCAAAGACATCCCCACCTATGGAAAAAAATGTCTCCTCTTCTCAGTTAAACTCAGGTAATTAGTGAATACCTTCAAGAAAGAATTGCATGACTCCATGGGCATCCAGAATTTCCATCATGGAATCCAGAATGCCAAGCTTCTTAGTGACAAATACTTCCTGAACTTGATCATTAAACCCATGAGCCTATAAACCCATCCCCTACTGACTGCCTCTTCTCTTAATTAGTTTAACATAAGTAAGCAACAACTCCTAATAAGTCTCAAATTCTACTTTTCCTTAAGTCTCAAATTCTACTTTCCTTTCAAGATACATCATATTGCAATTGTTATTGCCATTTGCTATGCTATACTTTACATATAAAATGTAACCAGAATACTAGAATTTTACTACTTATAACTTAGACCCTTCTCTATGAAACCATCTCCTTTTTTACTTAGACCCACATTTGACTACTCCTATCAACCACTATTATTGCCTTATTACCACTGTTGTTGATAATTGCTTTTAATATGATCTGTTTAATATGATTGTAAGTGTTAAAGTGTGAACCTCAATTACTTGTAATTCCTTGCACTTTTGTTTTGGAGCTTTTCTCCCCAGGACTCCATTGAAAACGGGTACTTCGGGCCCAATGAACTATCTTGGTAAATCAACTACAAATAAAAAATAAAAAAAAATAAATAAAATAATGGTTGAGAACGGAGTTCTCATCCCTGTGGCTATATAGGAAAGTGAAGTTAAGATTCCAGAAAAAACACAGGGCTCATGAGAGGAAAGGGTGATGGAGGAGGCCCATTATGAGTAGACCTGGAGAATGGCAATAAAGATGACAGAATACAGATAAGTGGTCCTCCCCGAAAAGTAGACAACACAACTAATCAAACAAGGCAACTGCACACAAGGAAAGCCATGGTACACAGGCAGACTAGGAACTAACAAAAGTCACTGGGAACATTCCAAGACAAGTGCACACAAGGAACACCATGGTGCACAGGCAGACATTGAGCTAGCAGCAGTGATTAGGAACATTCCAAGAAAAGTGCAAATAAGGGATACTGCGGTACACACAGGCAGACATGGAACTAGCAAAAGTCACTGGGAATATTGCAAGACAAGTGCACACAAGGAATGCCATGGTAAAATAGGCAAACATGGAGTTAGCCGCAGTCATTGGAAACATTCCGGGGAATGTGCACACAAGGAACACAAGGATAAACACAGGCAGACACAGATCTAGCAGCAGTAACTGGAAATATTCGAAGACAAGAGCACATAAGGAACTCTGTGGTACACACTGGCAGTATAGAGCTACCAGCAGTAACTTGAAACATTCCAAGACAAGTGTACTGAAGGAGGACAATAGTGCACACAGGCAGACATGGAGCTAGTAGTAGTGACTGGAAACATTCCAAGACAAGTGCAGAGAAAGAGGCCCATCGTACTCACAGGCAGACATGGGGCTAGTAGCAGTAACTGGAAACATTCCAAGACAAGTGCATATAAAGAACACTATGGCTTACAGAGGCAAACATGGAGCAAGCAGCAGTCACTGGGAACATTCCAAGACAAGTGCCCACAAGACCAAGGTACACACAAGCAAATGTGGAGCAAGCAGCTGTCACTGGAAACATTCCAAGACAAGTGGACACAAGGATACCATGGTCACAGGAAGACATTGAATTAGCAGCAGTCACAGGAAACATTCCAAACCAAGTGTACATAAGCAACACCATCATACTGACATGCACACATGGACCTAGTAGCAGTCACTAGAAACATTACAAGAAAAGTGCACACAAGGAACTCCATGATACACACAGAAGGACCTGAAACTAGCAGCTGCCACTTTGAACATTCCAAGACAAGTGCAAACAAAGAAGACCATGGTACACACAGGTAGACTAGGAGCTAATAGCAGTCACTAAAAACATTACAGGACAATTGCATGCAAGGAACACCATGATACAAACAGACAGACATATAGCTAGCAGACACAACCTGGAAGATTCCAAGATAAGTGAACACAAGGAAACCATGACATACGCAGGTAGACATGGAGCTAGCAGTAGTCACTTGCAACATTCCAAGACAAATCCACATGAGGAACACCACGGTACACACACATAGATATGGAGATAGTAGCAGTCATTGGAGACATTCCAAGGCAAGTGCACATAAGGAATACAATAGTACACACAGGCAGGCATGGAGCTAGCAGCAGTGACTGGAAACATTCCAAGACAAGTGAACATAAGGTACACCATGGTATACACAAACAGATATGGAGGTAGCAAGTGTATCAGGAAATGTTCAAGGGCAAGTGCAAACAAGAAACACCATGGTATACACAGACAGACATGGAGCTAGCATCAGTAACTACAGACATTCCAGGACAAGTACACACAATGAACACCATGGTATACACAGGCAGATCTGCAGCTAGCAGCTGTCTCTGGAAACATTCTAAGACATGGACACAGAAGGACATTGTGGTACACACAGGCAGACATGGATCTAGCAGTAGTCACAGGAAACATCACAAGGCATATGCACACAATGAACACTATGATACTCACAGATAGGCAATGATACAGAAGTAGCAGAAATAACTGAAAATATTCCAAGACAAGTGCAAACAAGCAGGACCACTGTACACACAGGCAGACATTGAGATGGCAACAGTAACTGGAACCATTCCAAGACAAATGCACATAAGGAACTCCATGGTTTACACAGACAGGCATGGAGCTAGTAGCTGTCACTTGAAACTTTCCAAATCAAGTGAAAAAAAAACACCAGTGGACTTTCCCAGTTAACAAATTGTAAATAAATAAATAGATACAGAAAGAAAGAAAGAAAGAAAGAAAGAAAGAAAGAAAGAAAGAAAGAAAATGAAGAAACACCATGGTCACAGGGACAGGCATGGAGCTAGCAGCAGTTACTGGAAACATTCCAAATCAAGTGAACAAAAGGAACACCATGGTGTACAGGGTTAGGCATGGAGCTAGAAGCAGTCACTTTGAACATTACAAGACAAGTGCAAGCAAGGAACACCATTATACACTCAAGTGGACATTTAGCTAATAGCAGTCACTAGAAACATTCACGGACAATTGCATATAAGGAACATCATATTACATAGAGGAAGATATGGGTCTAGCAGCAGTCACCTGGAACATTCCAAGACAAGTGCACACAAGGAACTACATATAGGCACCTATAGAGCTAGTACAGTCCTTAGGAACATTCCAAGACAAGAGCACACAAGGAACACAGTGGTACACACAAGCAAACATGGAGCTAGCAGCAGTGACTGGAAACATTCCAGGACAAGTGCACATAAGGAACATCATGGCACACACAGGCAGAGTTGGAGATAGCAGCAGTCACTGGAAACATTCTAAGACATGTGCACATAAGGTGCACAATGGTGCAATGGGGCAGACATTGAGCTAGGAGCAGTCACTGGAAACATTACAGGACAGGTGCAGGCAGGAACACCATGGTACTCAGGGGCAGACATTGAGCAAGCAACAGTGACTGAGAACATTCCATGACAAGTGTGACCAGTGCACACAAGAGACACCATATTACACACAGGTAGACATGAAACTAGCAGCAGTAAATGGAAACATTGCAAAACAATTGCACAAAAGGAACACCATGATATACAGAGGCAGACATGCAGCTAGCAGCAGTCACTGGAAACATTCCAAGACTAGTGCATATATGGAACTCCAAGGTACACAGAGGTAAACATGAAGATGGCAGCAGTCACTGGAAACATTCAAAAGCAAGTGTACACAAGGATTACCATAGTACACAGGCAGACATCGAGCTAGCATCTCTCACTGTACACATTCCAAGACAAGTGGCCACAAGGAACACCATTGTATAAACAGGCAGACATGGAGCTAGCAGTTACAATTAGACACATTCCAGGACAGATGCAGACAAGTAACACTATGCTACTCACAGACAGATAAACATGGAGCTAGTAGCAGTATATGGAAGCATTCTAGCACAGCTGCACACAAGGAACAGCATGGTACACAAAGGCACACCTGGAACTAGCAGCCATCACTTTGAATATTCCAAGGTATGTGCAAACAAGGAACACCATGGTGCACACAGGTAGAAATGGAGTTAATAGCAGTCACTGGAAACTTTCCAGGACAATTGCGCACAAGGAACACCATGGTTCATACAGGCAGATACACAGCTAGCAGACAAGACCTGGAAGATTTCAAGATAAGTGAAAACAAGGACAGCATGACATACACAGGCAGACATGGAGCTAACAGCACTCACTTGCAATATTCCAAGACACATGCACACAAGGAACACCATGGTACACACAGGTAGGCATGGAGCTATTAGCAGTTTCAGGAAACATTCCAAGACAAGTGCAAATAAGGAATATCATGGTGCACAGAGGCACACATGGCACTAGCAGCAGTCACTAGAAACATTTCAATACAAAACCACATAAAAACATTTTTATTAACAAAGTTCTTAATAATGATGTTTGGACAGTCTGTTTAGAAAGATTAATTTAGAATATGTTTTTAAAAAACATGTTAAAATTTATCTATTTAAATATTTATATACATTATGCATTTATATATTTTGTATAATTGATGTTTTGATTGATTAATTGACTAAGTGGATCTTGTTAATGGCTGTTTGATTTGATATAAATATCAGTTGTAACTGTTTCACTTTGATCTGTGAAGGCGAATTGCCGTGGTATCAGATCATTGTTACTGAATAAAATCAAGGTGCTGGTGCTATATTTGTGTTTTTTTACATTTCAAGACAAGTTCACACAAGGACAACATGGTATACACAGGTAGATATGGAGCTAGCAGCAGTCACTGGAAACAATCCAATACAAGTGACTACAAGGAGCACAATGGTATACATAGGTAGCTATACAGATAGCAGCTGTATCAAGAAATGTTTAATGGCAAGTGCACACAAGAAATACCATGGTACAGACAGAAAGACATAGAGCTAGCAGCAGTAATTGGAAACATTCTAAAACATGTGCATGTGATGAACACCATGGTACACACAGGCAGATCTGGAGATAGCAGCAATCTCTGAAAACATTCTAAGACAAGTGTGCACAAGGGCACTCTGGTTTACATACAGGCAGACATGGAGCCAGAAGTAGTCAGAGGAAACATTCCAAAGCATCTGCACACAAAGTACACCATGGTACACACAGACAGATGTGGCATTAGTAGCAGTCATTGGAATCATTCCAGAACAAGTGCACACAGGGAACACCATGGTACACACAGGCAGACATGGAGCTAGCAGCTGTCAATAGAAACATTCCAGGACAGCTACAGACAAGGAACACCATGGTACACAGAGGCACACCTGGAACTAGCAGGCATCACTTTGAACATTCCAAGACATGAGCAAACAAGGAACATCATGGTATAAACAGGTAGACATGGAGGTAGTAGCAGTTACTGGGATCATTCCATGACATGTACACAGAAGGAACACAATAGTACACACAACCAGACCTTGAGGTAGCAGCAGTCACTTTGAACATTGCAAGATAAGTGCAAACAAGTAACATCATGATACATTCAGGTGGATGTTTAGCTAATAACACTCACCTGAAGAATTCCAAGAGATGTGTGTACAAGGAACACAATGGTACACAGGGGCAGACATAGAGCTTGCCTTAGTGACTGGGAACATTCCATGACAAGTGTGACAAGTGCACACAAGGTACAACATGAATTCCACAGGCAAACATAGAGCTTGCAGCACTCACTTGGAACAATCAAAGACAAGTACACACAAGGAATGACATGGTACACACAGGTAGACATGGAACTAGCAGCAGTCATTGGAACCATTCCAAAACAAGAGCAAACAAGGAACACCATGGTACACACAGGTAGACATGGAGCTAGCAGCAGTCATTGGAAACATTCCAGAACAAGCGCACACAAGAAACGCCATAGTACACACAGGTAGACATGGAGCTAGCAGCCGCCATTGCAAACATTCACAGGAGCAGACATTGAGCAAGCAACAGTGACTGGGAACATTCCATGACAAGTGTGACAAGTGCACACATGGGACATCATAGTACAAATTAGCAGTGGTAAATAGGAACATTACAAATCAGGTGTACACAAGGAACACCATCATACACAGAGGCAGACATGGAACTAGCGGCAATCACAGGAAACATTCTAGGACTAGTGCACAGGAGGAACACCATGGTACACAGGGGTAGACATGCAGATAGCAGCAGTCATTGGAAACATTCAAAGACAAGTGTATACAAAAAACACCAAGGTATACAGAGGCAAACATGTAGTTAGCAGCAGTCAGTTTAAACATTCCAAGGCAAGAGAACACAAGGACACCATACTATACTGGCAGACATGAAGCTAGCAGCTGTCACTGTACACGTTTCAAGACAAGTCCGCCCAAGGAGCACTATGGTACACACAAGTAGATGTGGATCTAGTAGCAGTCAGTGGAAACATTCCAAAACAAGTGCACATAAGGAAAACCATGGTACACAGAGGCACTCATGGAGCTAGCAGCAGTTACTGGAAACATTCCAAGACAAGTGTACATGGGGGCAATCTGGTGCACACAGGCAGACATAGAATTAGCAGCAGTCACTGGAAGCATTCTAGGACAGCTGCACAGAAGGAATACCATGGTACACAGTGGTACACCTGAAGTGAGCAGCTGTCACTTTGTACAAACAAGGAACACCAAGGTACACACAGGTAGACATGGATCTAGTAACAGTCACTGGAAACATTCCAAGAAGAGTGCATACAAGGGATACCATAGCACACACAGGCAGACATGGAGCTAGCAGCAGTCAGTGGAAACAATCCAAGCCATTTGAACACAAGGAACACCATAGTATATACAGGAGCAGACAAGGAGCACCATGCTACACACAGACAAACATAGAGCTTGCAGCAGTCTCTGGAAATATTCTAGCATAATTGCACATAAGGAACACCATGGTGCACAAAGACACACCTGGAGCTAGCAGCCATCACTTTGAATATTCCAAGATATGCGGATTCAAGGAACACCATGGTACACACATCTAGTCATAGAGCTAATATTATTGACTGAAAATTTTCCAAGAAAGCTGCAGAGAAGGAACACCATGTTACATACAAACAGACATATAGCTAGCAGAAGTCATCTGGAAGATTCCATGATAAGTGAACCCAAGGACATTATGACATATACAGGCAGACATGGAGCTAGCAGCAGTCACTTGCAACATTCCAAGACAAGTCAACACAAGGAAAACTATGGTACACACGGGCAAACATGGAGGTAGCAGCAGTTACTGGAAACATTCCAAGACAAGTGCACATAAGGAATACCATGGTGTACAGATGCATACATGGAGCTAGCAGAGTTTACTAGAAACATTCCTAGGCAAGTTCATAGAAGGGGATTCATGATATACACAGGCAGACATGGAGCAAGCATCAGTTACTACACACATTCCAAGACAAATGCACACAAGTAACTCCATCTTACATGCAAACAGATATAAAGCTAGCAGCAGGAACTGGAAACATTTGAAAACAAGCGCACACAAGGAGGACCATGGTTTGCACAGTCAGACAATAAGCTAGCAGCATTCATTGAAAAGTTATGAAGACAAGTACACACAAGGAATGCTGTGGTGCACACAGGCAGACATTGAGCTAGCAGCAGTGACTGGAAACATTCCAAGACAGGTGTACACAACAAAGATAATGGTACATATAGGCAGACATGGAGCTAGCAGCTATCACTGGAAACATTCCTAGGCAAGTGCATACATGGAACACCGTGGTTCACATAGACAAAAATGGAGGTAGTACCAGTTACTGGGAGCATTCCAAAACAAGTACACAGAAGGAATGGCATGGTACAAACATTCAGACCTGGACCTAGAAGCAGTCACTTTGAGTATTCCAAGACAAGTGCAAACAAGGAATAGCATTATACACTTAGGTGAACATTTAGCTACTAGCAGTCACTGGAAACATGTCAGGACAATTGTATACAAGGAATATCATATTACATACAGGCAGACATGGGTCTAGAAGCAGTCACCCAGAACATTTCACAACAAGTGCACACAAGGAACACCATGGTTAACACAGGCAGAGATGCAGTTAGTAACAGTGACTGGAAACATTCCAAGAAATGTGCACACAAGGAACACAAAGGTACACAGGGGTAAACAGTGAGCTAGCAGCAGTGACTGGGAACATTCCATGACAAGAGTGACCACTGCACTCTAGGGACAAAATGGTAAAAACAGACAGAAATGGAACTAGTAGCAGTCACTGGAAACATTCTAGGACAACTGCACCAAGGAACACCATGGTACCCAGAGGAACACCTGGAGTGTTTTTACACCACAGTATCCACAGGTAGACATGGAGCTAATAGGAGTCACTGGAAAATTTTCAAAACAGTTGCACACAAGGAACACCATGGTACATACAGGCAGACATATAACTAACAGAAGTCACCTAGAAGGTTCCATGATAAATAAACATAAGGCCACCACAACATACAAAGACAAACCCAAAGCTAGCAGCAGCCACTTGCAACATTCTAAGACAAGTCCACACAAGCAGCACCAGAGTACACAGAGGTAGACATGGAGCTAGTAGCAATTTCTGGAAACATTCCAAGACAAGTGCAAACAGGAAATGGCATGGTACACAGAGGTACATATGTAGTTTGCAGCAAGCATTGGAAACATTCCAAGGCAAGTGCACACAAGAGACGCCATGGTATACAAAGGCAGACATGAAGCTACCAGCAGTCACTGGACATGTCCCATGACAACTGCACACAAGGAGTACCATAGTATACACAAGCAAACATGGAGCTAGCAGCAGTCCCTGGAAACAATCCAAGACAAGTGAACGCAAGGAACACCATGTTATACAGAGGTAGATATGGAGGTAGCAGATCTATCAGGAAATTTCAATGGTAAATGCACACAAGAAACACCATAGTGCATACAGGAAGACGTGGAGCTAGCAGCACTAACTGAAAACATTCCACTTCAAGTGCACACAAGGAACACCATGGTGTAGTCACAGGCAGACATGCGGGTAGCAGCATTCTCTGGAAACATTCTATGGCAAGTGCACACAAGCCAGACATGGAGCTAGCAGTCATCACAGGAAACATTTCAAGGCATGTACACACAAAGAACATCATGGTAAACACAGACAGAGATGAGCTAGCTGCAGTAATTGGAAACATTCCAAGACAAGCACACACAAGGAACACAGTGATACACAAAGCCAGATATAGAGCTAGCAGCAGTAACTAGAAGCATTCCAAGACAAGTGCACACCAGTAGGACCATTGTATGCACAGGCAGACATGGACCTAGCAGCAGTAACTGGAAACATTCCATGACTAGTGTACATAAGGACACCATGAGTTACACTGGCAAGCATGGAGCTAACAGCAGTTTTGGGAAAAATTCCAAGAGAGGTACACACAAGGAATGCTGTGGTACACACAGGCAAACATGGAGCTACCAGCACTGAAAGGAAACATTCCAAGACAAGTGCACACAAGGAACACCAGGCAGTCATGGAGCTAGCAGCACTCACTAGAATCATTCCAAATCAAGTGAACAAAATGAACACCATGGTATACAGGGGCAGACCTGGAGCTAGCAGGAGTCACAGGAAGCATTCCAAATCATGTGTACACAAGAAAAACAATGATACATGCAGGCAGAAGTGGAGCTAGCAACTGTCACTGGAAGCAGTGCTAGACAAATGCATACATGGAACACCATGGTTCACAAAGGCAAATGTGAAGGTAGTAGCAGTTACTGGGAACATTCCAAGACAAGTACACAGAAGGAACACCATGGTACAAACAGTCACACCTGGAGATAGAAGCAATCACTTTGACCATTCCATGACTAGTGCAAACAAGTAATACCATTATACACGGATGTGGACATTGAGCTAACAGCATTCACATTCCAGGAGAATTGCACACAAGGAACATCATATTATATACAGGCAGACATGGGGCAGTCACCTGGAGCATTCTAATACAAATGTACACAAGGAACACCATGACACACACAGGCAGATATGGAGCTAGCAGCAGTCTCTGAAAATGTTTAAGTCAAGTACACACAAAGACACTCCTGTACACACAGCCAGAGATGGAACTAGCAGTTCTCATAGGAAACATACCAGGGCATGTGCACACAAGAAAACCATGGTACACATAGACAAACATGGATCTTGCAGCAGTAACTGTAAACATTCCGAAACACAAGTGCACAGAAGGAACTCTATGGTATACACAGGCAGATATAGAGCTAGCAGCAGTAATTGGATCATTCCAAGACAAATGTACAAGTGTACACAAGGAATATTATGATACACACCAGCAGAAATACAACTAGCAGCAGTCACTGGGAACATTCTAAAACAAGTGCGCACAAGGACCACAATGGTACACAGGGACAGACATTGAGCTAGCAGCAGTGACTAGGAACATTCCATGACAAGTGTGACAAGTGCGCACAAGGAACACCATGATACAGGGGCAGAAATGGAGCTAGCAGTTGTCATTTGAAACATTCCAAAACAAGTGCTATCAAGGGACACCAAGGTAGACAGGAACAGACCCTGAACTAGCAGCAGTGACTGGGAATACTCCCTGAAAAAATCTGACAAGTGCAAACGAGGGACAACATGGTGCACACAGGCAAGCATTATACCTCTCAACTTCTTAGACCAAGAAATCTGGACAAAGCCATAAATAATGGTTGGACAAAGGCCCAAAAATACAGACATTTTTTAATTATTGCTGTTACAAACTTAGAAAGTTGATAGAATAACAGGGTTTGCACTGGCATGAATTTCCTGAATGGTATGAAGTCTGAAACTCAAATGTCTGTCATTATTTTTCTGACTTTAACCCTCAATGTTTTGCCAATGGTCTGCAGAAAATCCGCAATTTTATGACAAACAGAGCAAAGTATGAGGCAAAATCCTGGGTATTCTGTGAAAATCTGTACAGTTGAGAGATATGGCAGATGTCAAACTAGTAGCAATGAATGGGAACATTACAAGACAAGTGCACACAAGGAATACCATGAAACACACAGGCAGACATGGAGCTAGCAGTAGTCACTGGAAATACTCCAAGACAAGTGCACATAAGGAACACCATGGTTTACTCAGGCAGACATGGAGGTAGAAGCTGCAACTAAAAACACTCCAGGACAGATGCAGACAGGAAACACCATAGTATGCACAAACAGACAAACAAACATGGAGCTAACAGCTTCTCGAGAAACATTCTAGAACAACTGGGCACAAGGAACACTAAGGTACACAAACGCACACCTGCAACTAGCAGCCATCACTTTGAATATTCCAAGACATGTGAAAACAAGGAACACAGTGGTAGACAGAGGTAGACATGGAGCCAATTGCATTGACTGGAAACTTTCCTGGACAGCTGCACACAAGGAACAACATGTTACATACAGACAGACATATAGCTAGCAGAAACCACCTGGAAGATTCTGACATAAGTGAACACAATGACACCATGACATAAACAGGCAGCCGTGGAGCTAGTAGCAGTGGCTTGCAACATTCAAAGACAAGTTCACACAAGGAAGACTATGGTACACATGTGCAGACATGGAGCTAGCAGCAGTAATTGGATCATTCCAAGACAAATGTACAAGTGTACACAAGGAATTATGGCACACACCAGCAGAAATACAACTAGCAGCAGTCACTGGGAACATTCCAAGACAAGTGCGCACAAGGAACACAATGGTACACAGGGACAGACATTGAGCTAGCAGCAGTGACTAGGAACATTCCATGACAAGTGTGACAAGTGCACACAAGGAACACCAAGATACACTGAGGCAGAAATGGAGCTAGCAGTTGTTGCAACTAGCAGCCATCACTTTGAATATTCCAAGACATGTCCACACAAGGAAGACCATGGTACACATGGGCAGACATGGAGCTAGCAGCAGTCATTTGAAACAGTCTAGGACTACTGAACATAAGGAACACCAAGGTATACACAGGCAGATGCAGAGGTAGCAGGTGCATCAGGAAATGTTCAAAGGCAAGTGTGCATGAATAACCCCATGGTACAAACAGACATGGAGCTAGCAGCAGTAACCAGAAACATCCCAGGATAAATGCACAGAAGGAACACCATGGTTCACACAGGCAAGCATGGAGGTAGTAGCTGTTATAGGAACATTCCAAGACTTACACAGAAGGAAGCCATTGTACACACAGTCAGACCTGGAGCTAGAAGCAGACATTTTGAGCATTCCAAGACAAGTGCAAACAAGAAACATCATATTAAACACAGGCAGACATAGGTCTAGCAGGAGTCAACTGGAACATTCCAAGACAAGTGCACATAAGGAACATCATGGAACACATAGGCTGAGATACAGCTAACATCAGACTCTGGAAACATTCCAAGACATGTGCACACAAGGAACACAATGGTACACAGGGGCAGAGACTGAGCTAGCAGCAGTGACTGGGAACATTCCATGCCAAGTGTGACAAGTGTACACAAGGGACAAAATGGTACAAACAGGCAGACAAGAAACTAGCATCAGTAAATGTGATCATTACAAGGCAAGTACACACAAAGAACACCATTGTACAATGAGGCAACCATGGAACTAGCAGCAGTCACTGGAAAAATTGTAGAAGTGCACAGGAGGAACACCAATGTACACAGAGGGAAACATGGAGCTAGCAAAACTCGCTGCAAGCATTCCAAGGCAAGTGCACACAAGTTACACCATAGTGCACAGGCAGACACTGTACACATTCCAAGACAAGGGGACACAAGGAACACCATGGTACAAACAGACAGACCTGGAGCTAGCAGCAGTCACTGGAAATATTCCAAGACAAATTAATATAAGGAACACCATGATTTATTGATTTATTTGGGCAGACATGGAGGTAGCAGCTTCAATAGTCACATTCCAGGACAGATGCAGACAAGGAACACAATGATACACACAGACAGATTCACATAGAGCTAGCAGCTGTCTCTGGAAACATTCTAGGACAAGCAGACACAAAGATAACATGGTACACAGGCAGGCATCAAGCTAGCAGCAATCATAGGTAACATTCCAAGCTAGGTGTACACAGGAAACATCATGGTACTGACATGTAGACAAGGAGCTAGCAGCAGTCATTATAAACCTTCCAAGACAACTGTACACAAGGAACACCATGGTTCACACAGGCAGACATGGAGGTAGCAGCAGTTATTGGAAACATTCCAAGACAAGTATATGCAAGGAATGCCATGGTACACACAGGCAGACCCAAAGCTAGCAGCTGTCACTCTGAACATTCCAAGACAAGTGCCCACATGAAATAGCATGGTACTCACAGGCAGACATGGATCTAGCTGCTGGAAAAATTCCAAGGCAAGCACACACAGAACTTCGTGGTACACCCAGGCAGTTATAGAGCTATCAGCAGTAACAGGAAAAATTCCAAGACCAGTGGACAGACAAAAGGCCATAGTAAGGACAAGCAGACATGGTGCTAGCAGCAATAATTGGAAGCATTCCAAAACAAGTGCATATAAGGAACACCATAGTTTGCACAGTGAAACATGGAGCTAGCTAGCAGCAGTCACTGGGAAAACTCCAAGACACTTACACACAAGGAACAGCATGGCACACGCAAGCAGACATGGAGCTCACGCAGTCATTGGAAACATTGCAGAACAAGTGCACACAAGGAACACCATGGCACACAGAGGCTGACATGGGGCTAGCAGCTGTCACTGGAAACTTTCTAAGAAAACTGCACATAAGGAACACCATGGTTTACTCAGGCAGATAAGGAACAAGCAGCTGTTACTGGAAACATTCTTGGACAGGAGCAGACTAGGAACAACATGGTAAAGAGGTGCAGATACTGAACAAGCAACACTCACTGCAAATATTCCATGACAAGTGCATACAAGGTATACACGGGCAGACATGAAACTAGCAACAGTGAATCGAAACATTACAAGACGTGCAGATAAGGAGCACCATAGTACACAGAGGCAGACATAGAGCTAGCAGGAGTCACTGGAAGTATTCCAAGACAAGTGTATAGAGGGAATACCAAGATACATAGGGGCAGACACTGAGCTAGCAGCAATCACCAGAAACATTCCATGACAAGTGTGAAAAGTGCATACAAGGGAACAAATGTCTCACAGGCAGACTTGAAATTAGCAGCAGTGAATGAGAACATTACAAAGCAAATGCATACAAGGAACACCATGGTACACAGAGGAAGACATGGAACTAGCAGCAGTATCTGGAAACATTCTATGACAAAGGAACACATAGGACACCATAGCACACACACACACACACACACACACACACACACACACACACACACACACACACACACACACACGGAGTTAGCAACAGTAATTGGAAACATTCCAAGAAAAGAGCACACTAAGAACTCTGTGGTACACACAGACAGATATAGAGCTAGAAGCAGTAACTGGGAATATTCCAAGACAAGTGCACATAAGGAACACCATGGTTTTCAGAGCCAGACATTGAGCAAGCAATACTGACGGCTAGCATTCTATGACAGTGTGACAAGTACACAAAAGGGATACCATGTTATACACAAGTAGACATTAAAGTAACAGCAGTGAAATGGAACATTACAGGAGAAGTGCACATAAGGAACAACACAGTACACACAGGAGACATAGAATTAGCAGTAGTCCCTGGAAACATTCCAAGACAAGTGCACACAAGGGACAATGTGGTACACACAGGCAGACATGCATCTAGCAGCAGTCACTTGAAACATTCCAGAACAACTGCAGTCAAGGAACACAATAGTGCACATTAGCAGCCATGGAGCTACTAGTAGTGAATGGGAGCATTGCAAGACCACTACACACAAGAAATATCATGGTACACAGAGGTAGAGGTGGGGCTAGCAGCAGTGTCTTGGAACATTCTAAGACAATTGCACACAAGGACAGCCTGGCACTCACAGACAGGCATGCAAATAGCAGCAGTCACTGAAAATATTCCAAGATAAGTGCACACAAAAAAAAGCATGGTGCACTCAAGGAGGCATGGACCTAGCTGCAGTAATTTTAAACATATTAAGACAAGTGCATACATGGAACACCATAATACACACAGGCAGATATAGAGCTGGCAGCAGTAAGTGGAAACATTCCAAGACAAGTGCAGAGAAGGAGACCCATGGCACGCACAGGCAGACATGGTATTAGCAACAGTAAATTGAAACATTCCAAGACAAGTGCACATAAGGAACACCATGGTATACAAAGGAAGACATGGAGCCAGCAGCAGTCTTTGGAAACACTCTAAGACACTATGATACACACAAGCAGACATGGAGCTAGCAGTAGTCACAGAAAACATTCCAAGGCATGTGCAAACAAGGAATGCAGTGGTACCTGTAGTAACTTGAAACATTATAAGACAAGTGCACAAAAGGAACACTATGGTAAACAGAGGCAGACATATAGACACTGGAAAAATTCTAGGACATGGGAACACATGGAACCCCATTGCAGACAGAGGCAAATGTGGAGTTAGTAGCAGTGCCTGGAAACATTCCAAGACAGCTGAACACAAAAAACACAATGGTACATACAGGCAGACATGGAGCCAGCAGATGTCACTGAAAAAATTCTAAGACAAATGGACACAATGATGCCATGGTACACAGGCAGACATCCAGCTAGCAGTAGTCACAGGAAACATTCCAAGCCAGGTCTATACAAGAAACACCATGGTACTGACATGCAGACATGGACCTAGCAGCAGTAATTGGAAACCTTCCAAGACAAGTGCACACAAGAAACACTATGGCTCACACAGGCAGACATGGAGGTAGCAGCAGTTACTGGGAAGATTCCAAGACAAATACACACAAGGAATGTCCTGGTACTCACAGACAGACCTGGAGCTATCAACTGTCCCTTTGAACATTCCAAGACAAGTGCAAACAAGGAATGCCATGGTACACACAGGCAGACATGGAGCTAAAGCAGTCACTGGAAACATTCCAGGACAAGTGTGCACAGGAAACAGCATAATGCACAGAGGCAGACATGGACCTAACTGCTGGAAAAATTCCAAGACAAGTGCACACAAGGAACTCCATGGTACGCATAGGCAGATTTAGAAGTAGCAGCAGTAACTGGAAACTTTCCAAGACAAGTCCAGACAAAGAGACCCATGGTATGCACAGGCAGGCATTGTGCTAGCAGCAGTAAATAGAAACATTCCAAGAAAGGTGGACTTAAGGAACACCATGGTTTGCAAAGGAAGACATGGAGCTAGCAGCAGTCTTTGGTAAGATCCCAGCACAGGTGCAGACAAGGAACACCGTGGTACAAGCAAACAGATAGACAGACATGGAGTTAGCAGTAGTCACTGGAAACACTCTAAGACAACTGCACACAATGACACTATGGTAAACACAAGCAGACATGGAGCTAGCAGTATTGACAGTAAACATGCCAAGGCATGTGCACACAAGGAATGCAGTGGTACACACAAGCAGAAACTGAGCTACCAGCAGTAACTTGAAACATTGCAAGACTAGTGCACAAAAGGAACACCATGATAAACAGAGGCAGACATGGAACTAGCAGTAGTCACTGGAAACATTCTAGGTCAAGGGAATATATGGAACCCCATTGCAAACAGAAGCAGACATGCAGCTAGTAGCAGTCCCTGGAAACATTTCAAGATAAGTGCACATAATAAATACCATAGTACACACACGCAGATATAGATTTAGTAGCAGTAACTGGAAACATGCCAAGGCAAGTACACATAAACAACACCATGGTTTACTCAGGTGGAACTAGAGCTAGCAGCAGTCATTGGAAAAATTCCTTGAGATGTGCAGACAAGGAACACCATGGTGCACACATATACAGACAAACATGGAACTAGAAGCTGTCATTGGAAATGTTCTAAGACAAGTGCACACAAGGAATACCATGGTACACACAGGTAGGCATAGAGATAGAAACAGTAACTAGAAATATTCCAAGACAAGTGCACATAAGGAAAATCATGGTTTACACAGGCAAACATGGAGCAAGAAGCATTCACTGGGAACAATCCAAGACAAGTACACACAAGGAATGCCATGGTACACACAGGCAGGCATGGAGCTAGCAGCAGTCACTGAAAACAGTCAAAGACATGTGTGCACAATGAACACCATGGTACACAGGCAGATACTGAGCTAGCAGAAGTCACAGGGAACATTTTTTCAAGACAACTAAACATAAGAAACACAATGGTACATACAGAGAGACATGGAGCTAGCAGATGTCAGTGGAAAATTCCAGAACAAGTAGACACAGGGATATCATGGTACACAGGCAGACATCAATCTAGCAGCAATCACAGGAAGCTTTCCAAGCCAGTTCTACACAAGAGACACCATGGTACTGACATGCTGACATAGAGCTGGCAACTTTCACTGGATCATTCCAAGACAAGTTCAAATAAATAACACCATGGTTCACATAGGCAGACATGGAGGTAGTAGCAGTTACTGGGAAGATTCCAAGACAAGTACACACAAGGAATGCCATGCTATCCACAGACAGACCCAAAATTAAGCAGCTGTCACTTTGAACATTCCAAGCCAAGTGCACACAGGTAACAGTATCATACACAGAGTCAGACATGGACATGGGTAATGGAAACATTCCAAGACAAGTGCACACGAGGAACTCCATGGTACACACAGGCAGACATGGAGCTAGCAGCACTCACTGAAAACAGGCAGATATTGAGCTAGCAGAAGTCACAGGAAATGTTTCAAGACAGCTGAACATAAGAAACACAATGGTACATACAGACATAGGGGAGACATTAGCAGAGTCAGATAAAAAAATGCTAGACAAAGTGGACACAACACAAGGATATCATGGTACATAGCAGCAGTAACAGGAAACATTCCAAGCCAGGTCTACACAAGAAACACCAATGTTCACACAGGCAGACATGGAGGTACAAGCAGTTACTGAGAAGATTCTAAGACAAGTACACACATGGAATGCCATAGTATCAACAGACAGGCCCAAAGCTAGCAGCTGTCACTTTGAACATTCCAAGACAAGTGCAAACAAGGAACACCATGGTACACACAGGTAGACATGGAGCTAAAGCAGTCACTGCAAACATTCCAGGACAAGTGCACACAGGAAACAGCATGGTACACAGAGGCAGACATGGATGTAGCTGCTGGAAACATTCCAAGACAAATGCACACAAGGAACTCCATGGTACACATAGTCAGTTTTAGAGCTAGCAGCAGTAACTGGAAATATTCCAAGAGAAGTACACAGAAGGAAGACCATGGTTTACCCAGGCAAACATGGAGTTAGCAGCAGTCACTCAGAACACTCCAAGACAAGTGCACATAAAGAAAAACATAGTTTACTCAGGTAGACATGGGTCTAGCAGCACTCACTGGAAACATTCCCGGACAGGTGTAGACAAGAAACACCATGGTAGATGGGGGAAAAATTAGACAAGCAACACCGACTGCAAACATTTCATGACAACTGTGACAAGTGCACAAAAGGGACACCATGGTACACACAGGCAGACATGAAACTAGCAGTAGTGATGGGGAACATTACAACACAAGTGCACATGAGGGACACCATGGTATACACAGCCGGTATGAAACTATCAGTAGTCACCAGAAACATTCCAGGGCAATTGCAGTCAAGGAACAGTGCGGTGCACATAGGCAGACATGTAGGTAGCAGCAGGCAGTGGGAACATTCCAAGACAAGTGCACACAAGGAATATCATTGTATACATATCCTGAGATGGAGCTAACAGCCGAGAAAGGAAATATTACAAGACAAGAACACAAGGAATATCATGGTGCACAGATCCAGATGTTGAGCTAAGAGCAGTCCCTGGAAACATTCCAGAACAAGTCCACACAAATAATACCATGGTACACACAGGCAGATGTGGAGCAAGCAGCAGTCACTGTCAGCATTCCAAAGCCAGTGCACACAAGGAACATCATGGTACAAATAGGCAGATGTAGAGCTAGCAGCAGTAACTAGAAACATTCCAGGCAACATGCACAAAAAGACACCATGGTACAAACAGTCAGACATTAGCTAGCAGCAGTCACTGTAAACATTCCAAGAGAAGAGCACACAAGCAACACCATGGTAAACATAGGCAGACATACCTAGCAGCATTAACTGAATATATTCCAGAACAGGTGCAGACAAGAAAAAACATAGTACACAGAAACAGATAAAACTGCAGCAAGGAGCAGTCACTGAGAACATTCCAAGACAATTGTACGCAAAGAAAAATATTGTACATATAGGTAGACATTGAGCTATCAGCTGTCACTGAAAACATTCCAAGGCAAGTGCACAAAAAGAATGACATGGTACACGTAGATGGGCAGGGAGCTCGCCGCAGTCCAATAGAATATTCCAAGACAAGTGCAGATAAGGAGCACCATGGTCACATAAGCAGACATAGAGCTAACAGCAATAACTGGAAACATTTGAAGACAAGTGCACATATAGATACCATGGTACACACAGGCAGATGTGTAGCTAGCAGCTGTCACTGGAAACATTCAAAGAGAAGTGCAGACAAGGAATACCATGGTACACAGGAAGACATGGATTTAGCAGCAGCAACTGAAAACATTGCAAGACAAGTGCACATAAGGAACATCATGATTTAAACAGGCAGACATGGAGCTAGCAATACTCACCAAAAACACTCCAGAACAACTGCACATAAGGTACACCATGGTACCCACAGGCTGACATAGATTTAATACCAATAAATGGAAACATGCCTAGACATGGGAGACATGGAGCTAGCAGCAGTCACTTGAAACATTCCAGGACAGTTGCACTCAAGAAACACAATGGTGCACATAGGCAGACATGGCTCTAGCAGCAGTCAGTGGGAACATTTCAAGACAAGTGCACACAAGGAGCACCATAGTGTACATAAGCAGTTATGGAGGCAGCAGAATTGAATGGGAGCATTGCAAGACCACTACACACAAGGAACATCATGGTACACAGAGGCAGATGTGGAGCTAGCAGCAATCACTGAAAACATTCCAAGGACAAGTACATTCAAAAAAACAGCATGGTGCACACAAGCATACATGGACCTAGCTTCAATAACTTGAAAGAAACTAAGACAAGTGCATATATGGAACACCATAGTACACACAGGTGGATATAGAGCTGGTAGCAGTAATTGGAGACATTCCAAGACAAGTGCACACAAGGAGAAGCATTGTGTGCAAAGGCAGACATGGCACTAGCAGCAGTAAATGGAAACATTCCAAGACAAGTGCACAAAAGGAACACCATGCTTTACAAAGGAAGACATGGAGCTAGCAGCAGTATCTGGAAAGATCCCAGCACAGGGGCAGACAAGGAACACCATGGTACACACAGACAGACAGACATGGAGATAGCAGTACTCAAGTAGTCACTGGAAACACTCTAAGACAAGTGCACACAATGACATTATGGTACACACAAGCCAACATGGAGCTAGCAGTAGTGGCAGCAAACATGCCAAGGCACGTGCACACAAGGAATGCAATGGCAAACACAAGCAGACATTGAGCTACCAGCAGTTACTTGAAACATTACAAGACAAGTACACAAAAGGAACACCATGGTAAACAGAGGCAGGCATGCAACTAGCAGTAGTCACTGGAAACATTCTAGGACAAGGCAAGACATGGAACCCTATTGTAAGCAGAGGCAGACATGGAGCTAGCAGCAGTCCCTGTAAACATTCCAAGACAAGTGCACATAAACAGCACCATGGTACACACACGAAGATATAGATTTAGTAGCAGTAGCTGGTAACATGCCAAGATAAGTACAAATAAGGAACACCATAGTTTACTCAGGCAGAAATTAAGCTATCAGCAGTTATTGGAAACATTCCTGGACAGGTGCAGACAAGGATCATCATGGTACACACAGACAAATATTCAGACATTGAACTAGCAGCAGTCACTGGAAACATTCTAAGACAAGCACACAAAATTGACACTATGGTACACTCAGGCATAAATGGAGCAAGCAGTACTCACAGGAAACATTCCAAGACAAGTGCACATAAGGAACACCATGGTTTACATAGGCAAACATGGAGCAAGCAGCAGTCACTGGGAACATTCCAAGAAAAGTACACACAAGGAATGTCATGGTACACACAGGCAGACATGTAGCTAGCAGCAGTAACTGAAAACAATCCAGGACATGTGCGCACGATGAACACCATGGTACACAGGCAGACATCAAGCTAGCAGAAGTCGCAGGAAGTGTTTCAAGACAAGTAAACACAAGAAACACAATGGTACATACAGGCAGACATGCAGCTAACAGATGTCACTGGAAACATTCCAAGACAAGTGGATACAAGGATACCATGGTACAGACAGGAAAAAATGGAGCTAGCAGTAGTCACAAAAAACATTCCAAGGCATGTGCACACAAGGAACACCGTGGTGCACACAGGCAGACAAGAGATAGCAACAGTAACTGGATATATTCCAAGACAAGTGCACACAAGGAATACCATGGTACACCCAGGCAGATATAAAGCAAGCAGCAGTAATTGGGGAAATTCCAACACAATTACACACAAGGAATGTCATGGTACACATATGCAGACATGCATCTAGCAAGCAATCACTGGAAACAAAATAGGATAAGTGCACACAAGGAACATCATGATACACAGATAGACATTAAGCTAGCAGCAATTACAGGAATCATTCCGAGACAGGTGTAAACAAGATGCACAATGGTACATACAGGCAGACATGGAGTGGGCAGCAGTCACTGGAAACATTCCCAGACAAGTGACCACTGGAATACCATGGTACAGAGGCAGACATTGAACTAGCAGCAATCACAGAAAACATTCCAAGCCAGATGTACACCAGAAACACCATGGTATTGACATGCAGGTATGGAGCAGACAGCAGTCACTGGAAACCTGCCAAGACAGGTGCTCACAAGGCTAACAAGGAAGGCCATGGTTCACACAGGTGAACATGGAGGTAGTGACAGTTACTGGAAACATTCTAATAAAAGTACACACAAGGAATGCAACAGAATACACTGAAAGACAATGGTACATACAGGCAGACATGGAGTGGGCAGCAGTCACTGGAAACATTCCCAGACAAGTGACCACTGGAATACCATGGTACAGAGGCAGACATTGAACTAGCAGCAATCACAGAAAACATTCCAAGCCAGATGTACACCAGAAACACCATGGTATTGACATGCAGGTATGGAGCAGACAGCAGTCACTGGAAACCTGCCAAGACAGGTGCTCACAAGGCTAACAAGGAAGGCCATGGTTCACACAGGTGAACATGGAGGTAGTGACAGTTACTGGAAACATTCTAATAAAAGTACACACAAGGAATGCAACAGAATACACTGAAAGACCTGAAGCTAGCAGCTGTCACATTGAACATTCCAAAGCAAGTGCAAACAAGAAACACCAAGGTACACACAGGTAGACATGGAGCTAATAACAGTGACTGGAAACATTCCTGGACAAGTGACCACAAGAAACAGCATGGCACATACAGGCAGACATGGACCTAGCTGCAGAAAGTGGAAATATTCCAGGACAAGTGCACACAAGGAACTCCTTGGTACACACAGACAGATACAGACCTATCAGCAGTAACTGGAAAAATTCCAACACTAATGCACATAAGGAACACCATGGTTTGCACAGACAAACATGAAGCTAGGAGCACTCACTGGGGGCATTCCAAGACAAGTACACACAAGGAATGCCATGGTCCACACAGGCAGACATGAAGCTAACATCAGTCTTTAGGAACATTCCAGAACAACAGCACACAGGGAACAGCAGTGCACACACAGGCAGATATGGAGATAGTAGCTGTCAAGAGAAACATTCCAAAACAAGTGCACACAAGGAACACCATGGTTTACTCAGGCAGACACAGAGCTAGCAGCAGTCACTAAAAACATTCCAGGACAGGTGCAGACAAGGAACACTATGGTAAACAGGGGCAGACACTGAGCAAGAAACACTGACTGCCAACATTCCATGATAAGTGTGACAAGTGCACAAAAGGGACACGATGGTACACACAGGAAGACATGAAAATAATAGCAGTGAATGGAAATATTACAAGACAAGTGCACCTAAGGAACACCATAGTACATAGAGACTGACATGGAACTTGCAGTAATTCACTGGAAACATTCTAGGACAAGTGCACAAAAGAAACACAGTAATACACAAAGGCAGACATGCACAAAGAGCAGTCACCTAAAACATTCCAAAACAAGTGCACAAAAGGAACACCATGGTACAAGGAGGCAGACATGGAGCTAGCAGCAGTCACTAGAAACATTAGACAAGTGCACAGAAGGAACACCATATTACACACTGGCAGAAATGGAGCTAGCAGTAGTGAATGGGAACATTACAAGAAAAGTACACACAAGGGAAATCAGGGTACACAGAGGCATACATGGAGATAGCAGCAATCACTGGAACAATTCTTTGACAAGTGCACACAAGGACCACCATGGTACTCATAAGCAGACATGGAGACAGTACCTGTCACTAGAAACATTCCAAGACAAGTGCAGAAAAGGGACACCATGGTATACACAGGCAGACATGAAACTAACAGCAGTGAATGGAAACATTACAAACAAGTGAGCATAAGGAACACCATAGTATTCAGAGATAGACATGGCACTATCAGTAGTTCACTGGAAACATTCTAGGACAAGTGCACAGAAGGCACACCATGGTACACAGAGGCAGATATGCAGCAAGCAGCAGTCAAGGAAACATTCCAGGGCAATTGCACTCAAGGAACACCACAGTGCACATAGGCATGCAAGGAGCTAGCAGCAGTCACTTGGAGCATTCCAAGACAAGTACATACAATGGACATGAGGAAACACAGAGACATACATGGAGCTAGCAGCAATCGCTGGAATGATTCTTGGACAAGTGCACACAAGGAACACCATGGTACAAACAGGCAGACATGGAGCTAGCAGCAGTCACCGGAAATATTTCAAACCAAGTGCACACAAGGCCCACCATGGTACACATAGGCAGATATGGAGGCAGCAGCTGTATCAAAAAATGTTCAAAGGCAACTGCACACAAGAAACACCATGGTGCGCACAGGCAGACATTGAGCTAACAACAGTAACTGGAAACATTACAGGACAAGTGCACTCAAAGAACACCATGGTACACACAGGTAGATGTGAAGCTAGCAGCAGTTGCTGTTAACATTCGAAGACAAGTACACACAATGACACTCTGGTACACACCGGCAGACATGCAGATAACAGCAGTCACTGGAAACATTCTAAGACAAGTGCGCACAAGAAACAGCATGATGTATGGGCAGACATGCAGCTAGCAGCTGTCAGTGTAAACATTCCAAAACAAATGCACATAAGGAAAACCATGGTACACACAGACAGATATGGAGATGGCAGAAGTCACTGGAAGCATTCCAATACAAGTGCACACAAAAAACACCATGGTACACACAGGCAGACATGCAGCTAGCAACAGTCCCTGGAAACATTCCAAGCCAAGTGCAGACAAGGAACACCATGGTATGATATGGAGGCAGCAGCTGTATCAGGAAATATTTAAAGGTAAATGTGCACAAGAAACACTAGGATACACACAGTTGGACATGGAGCTAGCAGCAGTAACTGGAAACATTACAGGATAAGTGCACACAAGGACACTCTGGTATACACAGGCAGACATCCAGATAACAGCAATCACGGGAAACATTCTAAGACAAGTGCTCAAAAGAAACAGCATGGTGCACACAAGCAGATATGGACCTAGCTACAATAACTGTAAACATACTATGACAACTGCATGCAAGGAGCACTATGGTACACAAATGCAAACTTTGATCTAGCAGCAGTAAATGGAAACATTCCAAGACAAGTGCACATAGGGAACACAGTGGTTCACACAGGCAGATATGGTACTAAAAGCCGTAACTGGAAACATTCCAAGACAAGTGCACATAAGGAACGCCATGGTTTACACAGGCAAACTTGGAACTAATGGCAGTCCCTGGGAACATTCCAGAACAAGGGCACACAAGGAACACCCACCATGGTACACGTAGGCAGATATGGAGCTAGCAGCTATCACTGTAAGCTTTCCAGGACAAGTGCAGATAAGGAACCCCATAGTTTAATCAGGCAGACATGGAGCTAGCAGCAGTCACTGGAAACATGCCAGGCCAGGAGCAGACAAGTAACACCATGGTATGCAGGGGCAGACATTTAGCTAGCAACAATGCCTGAGAACATTCCATGACAAGCATGACAATTGTTTATTTTTTATTTTTTATTTTACATTTGTTGACCGGGCTAGTCTAACTGGATACATGTCCATTTTCAGTAGAGGCCCGGGGAGAAAAGCTCCAGACACAACATTATACACAATACAATAACGATATATATTGGAATTACATTAGCAATTTTTAGAGTATAGAGAGAAAAGAAAAAAAAAAATAGATCAAGCAAAGAAAAAGAAATTTTTTTTTTTTTTTGGGATGAGACTACTCATTCGTAATATTTGGGGTAGTTAGTTAGAAGGAAATAATATGCTTGTAAATATTAAAATTATATGCAAACCTTTGTAATCAGGAGAGAAGTGGGACGGTTGAAGAGGAAAGTATGTGGAAGAGAGGAGAAGTCAGAGAGCAAAGAAAGGAGATCAGTAGTCTACATTAGTGGGGTAAAGGGTGAAAGTGGCCTTAGGTAGTAGGAAGATAGAAGTGAAAGAGGAAGCAGTTAGTCAGGGTTTGTGCAGGGGCACATCCAGTGAGATTTTAGGTGAAGTTTGAGTCTTAGTTTAAAGAGAGAAAGGGATGGTAATTGAGTTAGGTCTGTTGGTAGGAGGTTCCAGTGTTTGCCAACAGTGTTTGAGAAAATGCTATCGCCTGACAAGTTATTAGACTTCATAGTACAGACAAGTAATCTAGTAGAGGAACGAAGTGATGTTAGATTCGTGCATGGGGTGATAAGGTTAGTGAGAATAGGAGTATTTTCAGGTTGATAAAAGATTTTATGAGCAATGATGAGTTGGGAAAATGTTAGTAAGTTAGGTAATTCAAGCCAGTTGAGTTGCTTAAGATTGAGACAATGGTGTGTCTTGTATGGGTTGCTGGTAGCAAATCTGGCGATATTGTTATAAGCATGTGATAATTTTTGGAGGTTAGTTCTTTTTAGATTAGTATAAATAGATGAAGCATAGAGAAGTGTAGAGATTAAGTGAGAGTGGGCAATGGTGGTTCTGGCTTGTGGAGTAAGGAAAGGTTTGATTCTGTATAAGGAACCAATTTTTCTGTTCACTGCTTGTATGGTGTTGTTAATGTGAATATCATAGGTGAGGTTGTTGTCGATAGTCACTCCTAACAGTTTGGTAGATTGTTCAGGTGTTATCAGGGTGCCTTTGCTAGATACAATAGAGAGATCAATGGGTGGGGACCTATTGGTAGGTGGAAATAGTAGCAGCTTGGTTTTTTTGGCATTGAGAAGTAGGCAACGTTTTAGGAACCATTCTTCAACCATGTTAAATACCCTTTGGGTTATATAGTGGAGGTCTGAGGTGGAGTTAGCAGAGCATATAAGTGTGGAATCGTCGGCATATTGAATACAGGTGGCCTCAGGGACTGCAATGTGAAGGTCGTTGATAAATAGAGAAAAGAGAAGAGGTCCCAGAATTGAGCCCTGGGGGACTCCTATGGAGACTGGTAGAAGGGATGATAGTTTATTTTGCCAGACAACTGCTTGTTGCCTATTGTTAAGGTAAGATTTGAACCACTGAATAGCTGGGGGGTCGAGAGCCAGAAGTTCCAGGGTATTTATCAGTATGGGATGGTTGACCATATCAAAAGCCTTTGACAAGTCGATGAAGAGAGCAGAAGAGAGGGTGCTGTTATTACGGTTTTTATTGATGGTATCAGTGAAGGATAGAAGGGCTGTGGTGGTACTGTGAGATGGCCTAAAGCCATGTTGGCAAGTAGCCAAGATATTGTATTTTATTAAGTGGTTAAGTAACTGATGGTGAATACATTTTTCCATGACTTTAGCTAAGGGTGAAAGAAGAGCTATTGGTCTGTAGTTAGAATAGTCAGTGGATTTTCCACCTTTATGAAGTGGGATGATATGGGAGACTTTCCAAATATCAGGGATGATACCTTCATTAATGGTTCTATTTAGTAGGATGGATATGGGAATGGCAATGGATTTTGCTGCTATTTGCAGATATTCAGCAGGGAGTTGGTCTGCTGAGGGGGAAGAAGGTTTAAGCTTTATGAGGATTTTATAGATAGAGTTCGTAGAGATGGGGTGGAATGTGAAAGTTGGTAGGGTTATAGAACTATTTGACGTTTGGTTCCTATTGTCAGAAGACAGCTGGCTTGCCAAGGATTGGATGGTCTCTGTAAAGTAGGTATTGAAATTATTTGCAGTTTGGAGTGGGGTGTTTTGGTCAGCATCATGAGGAGATGGTGTACTACAGTGACCAGGTTTAAGGAGACTATTGATGCTTGCCCAGAATTTCTGAGGTTGCTTTTGATGAGTTTGTTGAAGCTTGCTATAGTAGTTCTTTTTGTCAGATAGAATAGCCCTTTTTGTCATATTTCTAAATTGTTTGAAGATTTGTCTATCAGGAGAGGTTCTGTTAGTTCTCCAGTTATGCCAAGCTTTATTTCTTTGTAGTATTTTATTCTTGGTTTCAAGTGTTAGCCATGGGGCTGGTTTAAATTTCATTCTAATAGATCGTTGGGGTGCATGCTTATCTAGGATAGCAAGAAATAGTGAGTTAAAGTATGTTACAGCTTCATTGAGTGGAAGGTTTTTAACAGGTTTCCAATCACAAGCTTTAAGTTCGTTCTGGAAGAGGTCGGGGTTGAAATGTTTCTTAGATCGAATTGTTCTGTATGTTGGGGTGATAAAGATATCATTCTTTTGTCTTATTATGTAGGTAAGCATGTGATCACTAAGATCGTCTGGTAAGGTGCCCACCATGTAAGAGGTTGGGTCTTTATTTGTAAGGAAACAGTCTAAGGTACTTTCTTTGTTATTTGGTTTGTTAATTCTGGTCGTTTGGTTGATAGTTTGAGTAAAGCCATGGAGATTAATGTGCGTGGAGGGGTTAGTGGTATTAATGGTTTTCCAGTCGTAATTGAAGTCACCTAGTACTATAGTTTCCTGTGGGTAGTCTGTAGACACCCATCCAAGGAATTCTTCAATAATTATGTTATTACCAGGGGGTAAGTAGAGACAAATTATGTAGATGGATTTTTTAGGGTTAATCTGCAGTTTAGAGATGAGGATTTCAGCTTTATTTTGCAAGGGTGGGATGTCATTAATAGAGGAGATCTGGAGTCCATTTTTGTAAAGGAGTGCTACTCCTCCTCCCTTACGTTTTAGGCGGTCCTGCCTTAGAATGTTGAAACCAGGAGGAATTATTTCGTTATCTTTAATTCCTGGTTTTAACCAAGTTTCTGTAAGGCAGAAAATATCAATTGAGTGAGTTTCAAGTAGAGCGTGAATGTGGGAGATTTTGTTATTTATGCTGCGAACATTTAGGTGCGCTATTAGTAGGGAGTTAGTTTGTTTAATTAGACCAGTGGGATTTTGGTCGGATGTGGGGTGGTTATTTAGTGAAACTGCTATGGTAGGGCCTGGATTAGGGTGTATGTCCCCATCCTTTAAGAGCTGATTTATGGATGAGGATATGAGGTTATGTGGGATGTTTGAGAGAAGTTTCCATTTCTTTGTGTTATGGTTCAGTAGCTTTATATGGATATATCGATGGTATTGTGGTAACAAGTAACATGGCGAAAAAGTTATGTTTATGTGTTTGCCAACAATTGCCAACAAGAGACACTGTGATACACACAAGCAGAAATTAAACTAGCAGCAGTGAATGGGAACATTACAAGCCTGGTACACAGAAGGAACACCATGGTACACAGAGGTAGACCTGGAACTAGTAGTAGTCACTTTGAACATTTCATGACATGTGCAAACGTTGAACATTTCATGACATGTGCAAACAAGGAACACCATGGTACACACAGGTAGACATGGAGGTAGTAGCAGTCAGTGGAAACTTCCCAGGACAATTGCACACAAGGAACACCATAGTGCAAGCTGGTAAACATGGAGCTAGCAGCAGTCACCTGAATCATTCTAAGATAAGTGAACACACTGACAACATGACATTCAGAGGCAGGCAAGGAGCTAGCAGGAGTCACTTGCAACTTTCAAAGACAAGTCCACACAAGGAACATCATGATATACACAGATAGACATGGAGCTGGTGGCAGTTGCTGGAAACATTCTAAGACAAGTGCATACAAACAACGCAGTGCTACACAGAGGCATACATGGAGCTAGCAGTAGTCAGTGAAAACATTACAGGACAATTGCACACAAGGAACACACAAGGGCAACATGACATATACAAGCAGGCAATTGGCTAGCAGGAGTAACTTGCAACATTTCAAGACAAGTCCACAGAAGAAACACCATGGTTTACTCAGGCAGACATGGCGTTAGCAGCTGTAAGTAGAAACATACCAGGACAGGTGCAGATAAGGAACACCATGGTTTAATCAGTCAGACATAGAGGTAGCAGCAGTCACTGGAAACATTCCAGGACAGGTGCAGACAAGGAACCCCACAGTATATAGGGGAAGACATTGAGCTAGGAACAGTGATTGGGAACATTCCATGACAGGTGTGACAAGTGCACGCAAGGCACACTATGGTGCACAGAAGCAGACATGAAACTAGCAGCAGTGAATGGGAACATTACAAGACAAGTGCACACAAGGACATTATGGTACACACAGGCAGACATGGAACTATCAGCAGTAACTGGAAACAATCCAGGACATGTGCGCACAAGGAAGAACATGGTAAACAGAGACAGAACTGGAACTAGTAACAGTCTCTTTGAACATTCCAAGACAAGTGCACATAAGGAGCAACATGGTACACACAGGCAGAAAGGGATTTAGCAGCAGTAACTGGAAACATTAAAAGCCAAGTAAACATATGGAACACCATGGTTTACACAAGAAGAGATGGATCTAGCAGCAGTCATTGGAAATCTTCAAGGAGAGGTGCAAACAGGGAACACCATGGTATACACAGAGAAACAGGCAGACAGACATGGAGCTAGCAGCTGTCATTAGAAACATTCCAGGACAAGTGCACACAAGGACAGCTTCCTATTAGTACAACGAAAATGCATTATGTCAAATGCGTTTTCGTCGAGACATGTAGAGCGAACAGGCAAAACAGCAAAGTGGCTGTTCAACTAATTCTTTCCCTGGGAAAGAAGTCGCTTGTCCGTTTCATTGTTTTGCCGTGTTCTGAAGTGTAGTGTGGTCCCTTGTCCGGTATAGATCCCAAACATGATTGTGCAACAGTTACTGACCTTAGGGTTAGGGTGCAGGTTAAGGTAAGTGCATATGTATGAAAGTGTTTACTGTTTTATATTTTGTGTTAAATGTATGGTTGAGTTACATGTGTATGTGTTTTCAGTTGTTTATTTTTGTTTTAGGGGGGTAGAATTAGGGTTAAGGTAAGTGTGTATGTGTTTGGAGCTGTTTATATATATGTGCGAGAGTTACTGACCTTAGGGTTAGGGTGCGGGGTTAAGGTAAGTGCATATGATTTAAAATGTTCACTGTTTTTTTTTTCATTAAATGTATGTTTGGGTTATGTGCATATGTGTATTTAGTTGTTTACTGGTTTTTGAGTGGGTGGGTATAATTAGGATTGGGTATGTGTGTATGTGTTTGGAAGTGTGTAATGTTTTTTTTTTTTTTTTTGCGGGGGTTGGAACAGTGATTTCTTTCCCTAGGAAAGAAATCGCTGTTGTGTGGATTCGACATTTTCAGACATGCAGTTAGCGGTAGTCTCGGATAACATTCAAAGACATCTGCACACAAGAAACACCATGGTAAACACAAGCAGACATGAAGCAAACAGCAGTCACTGGAAACATTCCAAGACATGTCTGCACAATAAACAGCATGGTGCACACAGACAGATGTGGAGCTAGTAATAGGCACTGGAAACATTCTAAGACAAATGCACACAAGGAACATCATGGTGCACATAGGCAGACATGGAGTTTGGGGAATGCAGTAGCATTTCTACTGAAAACAGTCTCTGTGACAGCTACCATCATGTTCATGGTCAAAAGGACCTTTCACTCAAGCATGCTTCTGTCTTGTGATGGGATTCCAGGTGAGGCAGACAACAGAGTAACAGAAGATAGATTTTACCTGGATTCTGCATGGCATCTGACTCCTTCCCTAATTGGATGCTGTTAGGAAATATGGAAGGGACAGGTTTAGGACTATGACTGAATAACTGGATCAATGCATGTTTTAATATTTGAGCACAAATATTTGTGGAGAGAGGGATGTTGCCAGGAATTAGGAAGGTGAGTAATGGAGTATTGCAGGGTCAGTATTGGTTCCTGTAGTCTTCATTGTCTCTAGCTCAGACATATCTGAGGGACCAGAGACCAAGACTGTTTTCTTCACTTTGTTCAGTTATGATACTAAGATAGAAGCAGCAGTGGGTGAAATCAAAGAATGGACTCAGAAAGACTGACCAAGTGGGTAGACATTTGATCTTTCTGATTCAGTGAAAATAAAAACAAAATACTGTATGGGGGTCACAAGAAACATGGAGTGAACTATCAGCATCTGGGATTTGAAATGATTACAATTAAACAGAAAAAAAAGATCTGGGGAGCTGATCACATGCAGACTGGAACACTAAGAGGAGATTGCAAAGGCAGTGGCAACAGCAAACAGAATGTATGGATACATTCTCAGAGAGGACAACTCAGAAGCAACATAGTAATCCTTCCACTCTAAAACACCCTGCTTAGACCACTCATGAGAGCTGTGTGCAGTTTTGGAGGCATACAGGTACAGGGACATCAGGCTACTGGAAAGACTCCAGATGAAAGCTACCAGAATGACTCATGGGATGCAGAAAAAGAGATACAGAAAGTTACTAGAGAAGCCGGAGCTCTTCTCATTTCAGACTAGAACATGTTATTTCAGGAGTGTGATATTGGTCCACAAGATCACATCAAGGAACTATGAAGAAGTCATCCTAAACAGGAAGGGCAGCAATGGAAGGAGAGGACCCAGGCAGTAGACTATAGGGACTAGCTGCTACCTGGATCCCTAAAAGTACTTCTAAACAGGGATGATTAAAAACCTGTGGAATATACTACTAGAATGGATGATATAGAAGGAATCCACAAGGACATTCAAGAAGACATAGGACATGTGTGGAAAGGGTAAGCGATAGGTGTAGATATAGGGAAGGTAGAATGTTGAATGCACTTAAATGGTACACTTGATGGCTTATTTTTTTCTTCTGTCATCCAGAAAAATAAAACAGCCTGGGTATATTAAGGTTGCACCACTGGCATGAGATATCAGGAATAGCTCAGCCAGACTCTGCCACAGCTTGCTGTGAGGGAAAGGTTAGTTTGCTTTTTCTTTCCTGTATTTTGTATGACTTTACTGCCTTCTCTTTTGTATACTGTGATTTGTTTTTCTTCACACTGTGTTTTACTTGTATTCTGCTTTTAATTGCATGTTAAAAATATTAAATTTTTGTCACCATCCCACCCTGTTGCTGTTGAGTTCTTAAACACAACTGCATTTCTAGTTGCCTGTTCCTAACATTAATTTGACCACATATCTCCTTCCCTCACCCCTTTCACTGGCTGTTGTGAGTAAGCACAAAATGATTATTTTGTGAAATGACTCCCCTTCATCTATATATGGCTAGGATTAAACAGGCTCTTGTGGTTGATAGATAGAAACAACTCTGATCCAAAACAATACCAAAACAGCAAATCTTCAGAAGTCAGGAATCGAAAAACAGGAACCAAAGTCAAATCCAAAAGCAAATTCTTTATTCTCCAGCGCCTCGGTGTAACCACCTTTCAAGAGTATACATTCTCACTGAAAGAATGGATATATATATATACTCATAACAATTAATTAAACAATTAATTAAACAATTATGTTCAAAAAAGTTTTAAAGCAGACACCTCCAGTTTATTTCATTATTTAGTCCACAGGGTGTCGTTGCATTGTATTTCAAAATAAAAATACTTTCCTTATATTGTAAGTTATATTTCAAAGCATTTTCATCATTACAAAAACATTTCACACTTTCTAAAACTGTTCCTGTCAAAAATGAAGCATCACTATTATGATAAACACTAAAATGTGTGGCAATAAATTTATTTTCCCTTTTATGTCTTATGTCTCTAATGTGCTCACCTAACCTAATACGAAACTCTCTTTTAGTTTCACCTATATAATATAATCCACAGGGACAGTGTAAAGCATACACAACTCCCTTACTTCTACAGGTAAAACTATCTCTTACTGTGAACCTAATGTTGTTAATATAATTAAATGTTCTAATTATATTCCTACAAACACTGCATCTACTGCAACATCTTGTACCAAATTCACTTAGTGGTCTTGGTAAACAAAATTTTGGCATTACAAATTTACCATGTACCACCATATCTTTCAAATTTCTTCCCCTTTTATAGGAGAATAAAGGTTTTTGTGGCAAAATGTGCATCAACACCTTGTCTTTCACTAAAAATTTCCAAAAATGTTCCACTACATCCTTTATGTCTCCACTTTTTACATTATATGTAGAGACAAAATAAATATCCTTGCAAGTTTTATCACTGGTTGTTAGCCTAGTAAACACCTAAGAACCTATGAACCACGTCCTTGTGTGGTATTACCATTACCTAGAATTGACAGGGCATTACTAAAGAAGCTAAACCTTACCTTATCAGATGTAGTGCATGAAATTTATCTTCTCTTTAATAAGCAGCCATCTCCCACATATAATGCTGACACAGTGGTGTTCATACTTTGATGGTATTAGAGCATGAATGGTAGATCATGTTCTAAGGATCATGGATATTACCAGATTCCATTCAGAAGATTCTGTTAGAAGGAAAGACCATCTTTGGAAATAAGGTCTCTCTTTCATGTAAATGTCATGGCTTCTTGGTGTATATTTGAGGTATTGCCATCATCTCATTTCCTTACATATTTTGATTTTAAGCATTTGAACTTGTTAGCTAATGAGTACACTCAATGACTTAAATACCTTAAGGGCATGACAAAAGGAGTTCCTGAAATGTGCAGAACTTTCCATCTGGGAAACATTTAATTTATCTACAGAGGGTTACCAGCAAACAAATGTTTTGTTTTGGAAACATGTAGTGCTTGCATGAACAAGGATGTAATAACTGAATGGTCATTCCCCAAGCAAATTATAATAAATGCAGTTGATAAAGCTGACCACCAGACTTTAAAATAGGAGGTTAATGGCTAGCTGATCAATGAGAACCTTGAATAACCATTACCTTGTGGGACACTAGACTCTAGAAGCAGGAATGAGAAAAGAAAATCTACTTTTAGACTGAAATACCCTTCAGTTCCACAATTATGAGCTAGTCCATTGGCAATTTGGTGCCTTTCAGGATGTTATTTATGAAAGACTGACAAAATCAGAGATGAGTCAGAACAATAAATATGCCTGACACAAAAAAACCTTATTCATAATGTGCAGCACAGAGTGAGTTACAAGCCAAAGGACATTCAGGGTCATCTTCACAGGAGGACAGTGGTAATGTATTTTGTTTGGCAAACCACCATCTGCAAGAAAGATGTATTACTTTTGTATTGTTCTATAGAAAATGATACAAGATTCAAAGAATATAATTTAACACTCAGCTCATGAAAGATGCTTACAACTACTGCATTGTTTCTTTCTGACATTTATATAGCTTACTCTAAGTTGTAAAATTTAGTAAATTTTATTAGAAGTTAATTAATATTAAATGTCCATATCCAATGTATGCATATAGCTCCGAGTGGGGATCCTATAAGTGATACAATGCCTGTGCATAATTAATAGTGCTTAGTCCAATGCAACTTCATCAAATGAGGGATCTGTAGCTAGTGTTCCCATTTAGTGAAGTTTCAGAGATCTCAGAATTGGTTATATTATATGCTGGGATTGAGGAGGCAAAGACATCTACATGAAAGTGTTGGAAAAAGTTTCTCCCATAGAAAAAAGCTAGCTCAGAATGTGAGTCAGTTGTGTAACTTTCAAATGAATAACACTAAAAGAAGTATTTTTACTTAAAATGACATGTAGCGCTCAGAGATGCGCGTGCGCGCGCACACACACACACACACACACACACACACACACACACACACACACACACACATGCATTAAAGTACTTAAATCATAAATATTAAAGATTATAAAGTTTGAAAATGGTACATTTAAATACATCCAGTGGAGTTCAAAAGCTGCAGAGACTGCAATAACAAAATGATGTAAGATTAACATAACCATAATAATTTAAATTTACATCAGATTAAAATAATCATACTTAAACTGACAAATTAATGTCATACATGCTGAAGCCATAACAAACTAGAGTTAAAGTTCAGGATGGAAACCTAAAGTCTAAGTGAAATGTTTGCTGAAACAGATAGGTCTTAAGATGAAAACATTAACAGAAAATGCAGCTATTAATATAATCAAAGGTAAATTGATTATTATGCATAACTTTGTTCGCTGTTCAACTTGCAAAATGTTTGGAGTAGAAAAAACTCTGTGAGCCTTACCAAAATGTGGAAGTGTGCACAGAAGTCTTTCAAAGTCACACTTTAAAAGTTACTTTTAAAGAAAGGACATGGAAGCATAGAAATAACATATATCCAATGTTATCAGGCAGTACTGCAGGCATATTTACTCTCTGTCTGGAATTTGTTGGTAGTCCTTTTCATATAGTTTTGATTTGATATTATAAAGTCTAAAACAAATATAAAATTGTCATAAAATGCATATATAAAATTGTCAAAAATAAATCAGCAAAACAGTGCTGGCTAAACCTTGTTAAAAATCATAAAATGACAGTATGCATATCCTTCCAGGATTAAAAAACACCATCATCAAAAGATGACAGTTAAGAAGTTCCTAAACAAGGCTTCAGATTCACTTTGTCAACTTAGGAAAGGATATTGATTCCATTAATTCAAGGCAAGATAAGCAAAGATAATATAACTGAAGCAAAACTGGAGCAAAATAAGAAAAGGAAACTGTTTGAAGTTTTAACCTGGCTCTGGGAACATCTGGTACCCCCACACCCAGTGAACTAAGTAGTTGAGCTGGGACATGATACCAGTGTGTCTTTCTCATAGGTACCCCTGTGATATGGGGCTTGATAAGTGAGTAATAGAATTTTAAAAACAAGCTGTCATTTGCAGCCATCTCAGGGGGAATATGACAAAATGTAGATGATCTGGTCAATACCCTCTGTACTGATTTTTAGACCTGGCTGCAGATGAGCAAGTCCTACATTTGAAATGAATCTAGGACTGTTGAATAAAAGTTCAACAGTCCGAATCCAATATCACTGAACACAATTTAGCGAAAGCGCTTTCACCGAAAAAGCGCTTTCGCTAAACTGTGTTAAATTAAAAAAAAAAAACATTAAATTAATGTTTATGCAGGGGGAAAGCCCCCCTGTACCCCCCATTTGGGGGTCTATGCCCCTCTCACACCCCCTTACTTTAAAATTCTCACTCTGAGATCACACTACAGTGGGGAGAAGGGAATTTTCCCTTATCTGCACCATGGTACGACCTCCGCAACAGGCATACTTAAGCGAAAATGCTGCTTTGGTGAAAAGCATTTTCGTGTAAGTATGCCCGGCCATCAGTAATTCAAATGCACACACCATTGCAATACTGAAGATACCGATAGAAAAACAGTAAAAGCAGGAGAAAAAAGGGGCAGAAAAATCTTCGGTTACCACAACGGCTTAATTGAAATAAAGATAAAAATGAGATAAGAATAAAAGTAAACTTTAATTTCAGGTAAAAACAAAAATATGCAGAACACAAAATTCTGTTGATAAGCACTTTCAGCTTAGTTAGCCTTCATCAGTAACTCGGTGAAAAGTTTATTTGGGGATAAGTACAGATCCCGTTTGAAATACCCAATATAATAGACAGTGTAGTAGTCCAGTCATTAAAATAACAGAGCGCAGATAACTTGTCAAGTCCACACATGGAAAGTTCTGTGTCAATATAGGACCATTTATGTTTAAGGTTCTACATAAGCATGCTGAATGTTTGCTTCTAATATCTTACAGAGTGGTACCAAAAGCATGAAAAATCTAGTTAAGTAGTTGAAATAAGACTATTGTTTGAATTATAAGCAGATTATTGTTATTGATATTGATTACTCACACATGTATCTCATTTTCTTTTTCATTTGTTATTGATTAATTTAGTCTTAAAGCCATTTCTGTAAAATGTACCATGAAAGCAATATATTTCTGTAATGCATTAGTTCTACTTTGCTGTTTTAATTTATCAAGACATTTTATTTCTTTTATGTGTCATTGGTATAACATGCACGTTCTGTCTTCTTACCATTAACTGACAGTTGTTTGTATTTTTTGTTAAACTTATGCTCCTATTTCTTACTGTAACCTTTCGTAAAACTAATGTATGTATTTAATGTGAAGCTTTTCTCTCCAAGCCTCCACTAAAAATTGCCTTGTGTCAGTCGGACTATCCCAGTAACCAAATAAACAACTAAATAAATCAATAAGCCTGAATGTATTTGTGAAGCCCCACCACTGGCCCAGTAATCAATGAGCCTCAATACTCACTACTAGCACCAGTGGGGGATGTACATGACGAGGATAACAGGTACACACACTGTATTCCAGATGGAGCTCCCTGCATCAAGTGCAATTTCCCTTAAGGGCACACAGAGACCACAGTCTGTTTGCGGCTGGTTTCTCCCTCTTTCTCCAGATACCCAGTAAGACTCTCCACTAACACAGCTATAGAGATAAAATCTCAGCTAAGTGGCCAAGCCAAGCCATCCAGCAACCTCTCTGTTCAACCAGTGCTCTGTGTCCCTGCCCAAGTAGCTGACAGATGCACACACACACACACACACACACACACACACACACACACACACACACACACACTCTTTGAGGTTTGATTTACACATACACACACACTCACACATACACACACACACACACACACACACACACACACACACACACACACACACACACACACACACACACACACATACACACACATACACCTGGGAAAGGCTGAAACAGGTTTACTAGCCATGACCCTTTCGTGATCAGCAGTATGGTTTAATGCCAGGAAAGAGCACTACAGATGCAATATTTGCTCTGAGAGTGTTGTTTGAGAAATACAGAGAAGGTCAGAAGGAGTTGCATTGCGTCTTTGTGGACTTAGAGAAAGCATATGACAGGGTGCCTAGAGAGGAGTTGTGGTATTGTATGAGGAAGTCGGGAGTGGCAGAGAAGTATGTAAGAGTGGTACAGGATATGTACAAGGGTAGTGTGACATTGGTGAGGACTGTGGTGGGAGTGACAGATACGTTTAAAGTGAAGGTGGGATTATATCAAGGATCAGCTCTGAGACCTTTCTTATTTGCAGTGGTGATGGACAGGTTGACAGATGAGATTAGACAGGAGGCCCCGTGGACTATAATGTTTGCAAATGACATTGTGATATGTAGTAAGAGTAGGGACCAGGTTGAGGAGACACTGGAGAGGTGGAGATATGCTTTAGAGAGGAGAGGAATGAAGGTCAGCAGGGCTAAAACAGAATATATGTGTGTAAATGAGAGGGAGGGTAGAGGAATGGTGAGGATGCAGGGAGTAGAGTTGGTAAAGGTGGATGAGTTTAAGTACTTGGGATCAACAGTTCAGAGTAATGGTGAGTGTGGAAGAGAGGTGAAGAAGAGAGTACAGGCAGGGTGGAATGGATGGAGAAGAGTGTCAGGAGTGATTTGTGACAGACGGTACAAATAAGAGTGAAAGGGAAGGTCTACAAGAGGGTAGTGAGACCAGCTATGTTATATGGGTTGGAGACGGTAGCATTGTCGAAAAGGCAGGAGTCAGAGCTGGATGTGGCAGAGTTAAAGATGTTAAGATTTGCACTGGGTGTGACTAAGATGGACAGGATTAGGAATCAGTATATTAGAGGGTCAGCTCAGGTTGGACAGTTTGGAGACAAAGCAAGAGAGGCGAGATTCCGTTGGTTTGGACATGTGTTGAGAAGGGATGCTGGGTATATTGGGAAAAGGATGCTAAGGATGGAGCTGCCAGGTAAGAGGAAAAGAAGAAGGCCTAAGATGAGGTTTATGGATGTGGTGAGAGAGGACATGCAGGCGGTTGGTGTGAAAGAGCATGATGCAGAGGACAGGAAGAAATGGAAACAGATGATCCGCTGTGGCGACCCCTAACGGGAACAGCCGAAAAAAGATTATGATGACCCTTTCTACCCTGACTATAAAGTAGTTATTACTGCCACTAAACAACTCTTTATCAGCTACTTTAAGGCCCTTAACAAAGTGTGTCCAATCTTACCGTGTAATGTTACTATCAATACAAATGATAGTTTGACCAAGGGCAAGGCTATTAGGAGTGGCCTATACAGTGTCACCAAATAAATGTGCAAGTACTCTCAGAGCTCAAATATGTCTTTACACAGATCAACCAAAATGAAAGGTTTAAATATGTTTAATAATAAATAATAAAAGAACAAAACTAAATATATATATATATATATATATATATATATATATATATATATATATATATATATATATACATATCTATATATATATATATATATATATATATATATATATATATATATACACACAGTAACATCAGAGTTCAGAATCACAGGACATATTTAAAACAACATTGCAGGACAGTCCCAAATAAATAAAGATAAACATCTAAGCCAAGCTTTGCTATATTCCTGACTATATCTAAAAAAAATTATACTCTAGTATACTTAGTTCAAAGCAAGGAAGGCAAATGTGTGGTGAATGGGTCTATGCTAGCTCTCTCTCTTTCTCACAGAGTTTTTAAATTAATATCTCAAATATTACTGCTGGGATAGCTTGCAGAATGACACCATTTCTTGACATCTGACTCTATTCCAGGTATACCACCACTGATGCAGCTGGTAGCATTTAGCATTTGGCATCTACTTGTGAAAATATATACACAAGGGCTTTTCCTCAAATCTTGGTACTTGATGGAAGTCATAAAACAATAAAACACTTGCAAGACAATGCAGAAAGTTCCCTAGTTTTAGACATTGTATCTCCCTGCTGCCATAAAGTAATTTAATTACAGCTATTTTTCCGAAGTTAATCTCTTGTGTTCCAGTTTCCACTGTTAAAATATATACATTCAAACAGCCACAATAGTGCTTGTACATCTCTGTTCCCTTCCAGCAGGGCATGCTTTGGATCCATTTTTAAGCTCATTACTTTATAAAATATCTTTTCAACACACATGTCTGTACAAACCTAGCTTGATATATACATGATATACAGTTTTAATATATTTGTAACACAAGCATCTTACCTGAAGCATGCTGACGTTCACAAATGACACATAACCATTTTCAAAATTCCAGACAGCTGTGCTGGCAGTATTTCCCTTTGTCATACTTCTGTATAAATCATGTTGATATTCAAAATGACATATAATTATTTACAAAATTTTAGACAGCTGGGCTGGTAGTATCTCCTTTCATGACATTTCTCCCCCCTCAAAGGCTCAAGCTAGTTTTTCAATTGACCTTTGAAAAATGTTGCTTGAGAAGTATGAGCCTATCTAGGAATACCTTACTCCATTCTCTGTCTTGAGATTCCAGCTGCCTTGGCATTGCTGACCCCAGTACCATGTTGCACTGTCATATCATGTGCCAAGAACCCTAGACTCCACCATAGTAATTTGAGATTGTGCTGGCTGGCTTCCTGTAACCATAGATCCCCCTCAGACTCCTCCTGTCTCTTACTGCAAATAATTAGCACCAGAGCCTCCCTATCATAGTAAGGTTTCATCATGTTAACATGGCACAGCTTGTGTCCCTGCCTAGCAGTTTTACCATGTAGTTAACATCACTGGCCTTCCTTAACACTTTGAAGGGTCCCTCCCAGGCTGCCTGCAGCTTGTTGTGTCTGACAGGAATGAGAACCATAACCTGCTGCCCCACAGCATACTCTCTAGCTCAAGCATTCCTTTCATACCAGACCTTTTTCTGCTGTTGGTCTTCTGCCAGGTTCTGCTGGGCCAAACTCATGAGTTCCCTGAGCCTTGTCCTGAGGTTTAGGACATATGCCACAACAGACTCCTTGTGGGACTTACACTCACCCTCCCACTCATCATGAATTAAATCAATAGGTCCCCTCAACCTATACCCATACAGCAACTCAAAGGGTGAAAAACCTCTGGATTCCTGTAGCACCTCTCTGTAAGCGATCAACAGATGTGGCAAATATTTGTCTCACTTCCTCTTAAACTAGCCTGCAAATACCTGTAGCATGGTCTTTAGAGTATTAGAGTAAAGTTTACCCTCTCAACCAGACCATTAGTCTGAGGACTGAAGGGGGTGATCTTTATAGATTCATAGGTTCATAGGTAGGTACTAGGCTATTGGCCCAAGGGCCTACGTAAGCCTAGCCAACAAGGTTCCCTGGCTTACGCCACCCAAGAAAGTTATTTTCCTGTGCCACTGTCGAGCAGAGACACAGAAGTGATCCCCGGGGTGTATTTCCTATTTCCCATCCACTCATCAAGATTTTTCTTGAAGAGTGCTAATGAAAGACTTTGCTTGACATAGATGGGTAGCTTGTTCCAGAGTATAGGAAGTCTCTGGGATAGGAATATATCCCTCCAGCATGTCCTGTTTATTGTGGTGACAAGGTTTAGGTCCCTAGAGCATGTAGTTCAGAGGGATTGGGATTTCTTTAGGTGTAGCATGTCCAACAGCTGTGGGTTTGACACAGCTTTATATGTTAGGCAGAGATCACCTCGGAGTAGGCGATATGCTATGGAGCAAAGCTGGAGTTTTTTGAGACAGTCAGTGTAGGGCATTTGTTTGAGTCCAGTAATCCTCTTTGTGAGGTACTTCTGTGGCCTTTCCAGCTGCTGCAGATGTCTTGTGAGGTACATTCCAAAAGGAGCATTGTACTCTATAATGGGTCTAATGAGTGTCGAGTAGAGGGGAACGATGACCTCTTTTTTCCTGGATGAGAACCCTTTTATGATGAGGTGTGCTACATAGAAGGGCTTCCTGACTACTGTGGTGATGTGACTATCAAAGGAGAGACTACTGTCCACCTGGGTCTCAAGGTCTCTTATCACGCATTTGGTGTTAAGTAGATTGCTGTCTATGTGGTAGCTCATGGGTACAGAGTTTTTACCAAAGGGGATGACACTGCATTTTTTGGCATTGAACTTGAGGCCATGGCTCTGACACCAGGCATCTGTCTCAGAGAGGCCCTTTTGTAGGATGTTCACATCATTTGGGGACTTGACTATGGCTCCTAGTTTGCAGTCATCTGAGAACTTCGTTAGCCAGAGGCCTTCTGTGTTAGCCTGTACTTCAGAGAAGTAGATACCAAACAGGAGCAGTCCCAGGACAGAACCCTGTGGTACTCCTCTTGTCACTGGTTTGAGGTCAGATTTGGAGTCTGCAACTTTTACAGTGTGGGTTCTGTCAGTGAGCCAGTTGGCAACCCATCTTGTGACGTAGGGATGTATGCCTAGTTTATTGAGTTTAGCTATAATTCCAGAATGGGGGATGGTGTCGAAAGCCTTGGCGAGGTCAAGATAGGCTGTGTGAACCACCTTACCCTCATCTACGGCTTTGGTGACTGCCTCAAAGAAGTCGATCAGGTTCATGAGGCATGATCTGCCTTTCACAAACCCGAACTTGGTGGGATCCAGAGTTTGGAGGTTACCAATGTCTTTGTTTATGAGTTCCATGATGATACATTCCATGGCCTTGCAGACCAGGCTCATCAGGCTAATAGGTCTATAGTTCCTGGGATCAGTGGTGCTTCACCCCACAGTACTTCCACAGACAAGCCAGAAGGTCTGACTTGAAATTGACACCTCTGTCAGTCAGTATTATTTTTTTAGGAAACCTACCCTTTCTGAAAATCTCTAACAAAGCATTTGTCAGTTTTTCTGCCTCAATAGAGGAAAGAGCCACCACCTCATGGTATCTGGTAGCAATATCTAGAACCACTAGGTTATACTTATTCCCTGTAGAACTTGGAGTACTCAGAGGCCCCACAATATCCATAACTAACTTCTGAAATGGCTTCTCAGTCACAGGCAAAGGCATCAAATGAGCTTTCACCTTGTCTCCTGCCTTGCCTACCTTTTGGCACTGCTCACAGGTCCTGCAGTACCCTGTTACATCTCTGGAAATCCCAGGCGAATAAATGTTATGCCTAATACATCTATTTGTACGCTTTATGCCCATATGACCTGCAAAGGGAATGTCATGGGCTATGGCTAGAAGTGTCAGATGGTAGGCTCTGGGCACTACCAACTGCTGCATTCTTTCACCCTCTAACCCTCCCTCAGGGGTCCACACTCTATACAGTAACCCTTTGTGCAAGTATACAGATTCCCCCTTTCCTTGAGAATCAGGTGCCTTAATAGGTACCTCCCTCAGGCCTTGTAGTGTAAGGTCTAAGAACTGAGCCTGTTAGCTCACTCTTGGTAACCCTTCCCAGCTCCTATTCCACAGGAAGTCTAGTATCATCTGACAATAGTGCCTCACTGTCAGCCTGGGTATTACTATTCATCTCTGCCCTTGCAGTCACTCTGCTCAAGAGAACATTAGTACCCACAAGCAGCTGTGGCTCACCTTCAGTCTCATTACTACAGGGTAGCTCCTTCCCTGAAGTAACCATCTCACCAGTCCTGGCTTCAAGTATGCAGTCTGTCTGGGTCCCCCCAAGGCTACCAGGCCCACATGCTTGTCTCCAAGCCTGACTGCAATGTAACTGCATGCATACAAGGGACTGCATTATCAAAATAATTCCCTATCAGGACATCTGCAGGGATACCCTCAAACATACTTACTTGCTTGCTTCTTTTTCCACCCTCCCTGTTAATGTGAACCCTAGCCATATTTGGAATGGGGTCCTTCCTAAAACTCTGACTGGTGTAGACTGCCCAAGCAAGTAGTGTGCCTCTTTAACCACTGTAGGCTTCACAATGGTTATGTCAGAGGCTGTGTCTCTCTTAGCAGTGGCCTGTTTCCCATCTACTAAGATAACATATAACCTCTTGTGGTAGTTTGGCACCCTTGTGGTAGTTTGGTACCCTTGTTGTCTCCAGACAACTTAGTGCTGGGATTCTGTCATTCTCACTTACTGCCTCTCCAACCTTTTGTTCCCCACCTTGCCTCCATGGATATCTTTATGCTACATGGCCCCACTGGTTGCTTTTAAAAGATGTAACCCCTAGTCCTGGCCATGCACCTGAACTAGTGGCTTTCCCTGCTACTGGCAGACACTGTTGGAGTGGTTTAGGCTGCCCACCATAGGTTCCCTTAGAACCATGAACAACACTGTGTATCCCTCTCCTGTGCAGTGAGGCTCTGTTTGCTAGGTGTAGGTCTCCCTTTTGCTCCAACTCATCTGCAGTATTGCATTGCTTATCTGGTAACTCAAGTCTCATGTCTTCAGGCAAAGTGCTAAGGGCTTGTTCCCTCACCATAAGGTCTGCCAGCCATTCAAAAGTGGTGACCTGACATCCACTCACCCACCTATGAAAATAAGTGCTATGTTCAGCAACATATTCGCACACACTTTCATCTTCCTTTGGGTCTATGCTCATGAAACCTTTTTCTGTAGGCTTCAGGTGTTAACTTAAGACACTCTAATAGACAATTTTTAACAGTATTATAATTTAAGCAATCAGTTTCACACAATTTAGAAACAGCAGTTGCAGCTTTACCATGGAATAAGGGGGTCAGGAACAGTACTCAGAGCCATTGGTCAACACTATACTGTTTACATGCCCTTTCAAACATATGAATAAAACTGTCAAAATTATCACCCTCTGTAAAATGTGGAAGAAATTTACTGACTTTTGTTGCTTCTGGGGAATGGATACTCCCTTCCCCATTACCTCCATATACCTGGTGATAAAGAGTCAGCATATCTTTTCGTGTTGCCTCTGCCTCTCCTTTTCTTCAGCTTCCAGACATCTCAGTTTCTCATTTTCTTCAGCCTCTCGGCTGATTCTATTTCCAAATGTTTGGCCTTCAGTTCAAGTCTCTTTAACTCCAGATGGATTTTTAAGTCCTCTGTGGAAAGGTTGAAATGTCCATTTTCTGAGAACTGTACATTCCCAAGGCCAGTCTGGCTGTCTTCCTGGTTGCTAGTCTGTGATCCAACTGTGGCTAAGGCTGCAATCATTTCTGCTTTAGTCAAGTTGGCATGCACCAATCCTTTTTCTTGGCACAGCTTAGCCAACTGGTTCCTTGTCAGCTTGCCATACTCCTCTGCTGACATCCTTGCCTGCTCTCCGTGGCTAACTAAGCTAACAAAAAAAAAAATAAAACTATTGTGATGTAAAACTCTGAATGTTCACTGTGCGGCTGATTGAGAGTACAAACACCTTCTTCACTGACCACTCTTTACAGACTACAGGAATTCAATATACACACCAATGAATCCTAATATGTGGATATCCCACCACTGCCAACCAATATATGTGACACCCCTGCACTGGTCCAGCAATCAAGGAGCCTCAATCCTCACTACTAGCATCAGTGGGAGACATACATTGGGAGGATGACAGGTACACACACACTATTTCCAGATGGAGCTCCCAGAATCAAGTGCAATTTCCCTTAAAAGCACACAGAGACCACAATCAGTCCAAGGCTGGTTTCTCCCTCTTTTCTCCAGATCCCCAGTAAGACTGTCCACTGGCACAGCTATAGAGTTGAGATCAAGTGATAGACCTCCAGCACCCTCTCTGTCAAACCAGTGCTTTGTTTCCCTGCCCAAGTAGCTGGCACACATACTCTGTGAGGTTTGATCTATTATTTTATTTCTTTTATTAGCCTAGATAGTCAGGGTGAGCAGGTAGTATGTCAGCAGAGGAATATGGAAAGCTGACAAGGAGCCAGCTGGCAAGGATGTGCCAGGCTAGGGGACTGGTGCATGGAAACCTGACTATGGCAGACCTGATTGCAGCCATTATTACAGCTGCATCAGAAAACAGAAACCAGGAGGACAACCAGACTGGCATTGGAGATATAATTCCTTCGGAGAATGGACAGCTCACCCTTTCTGTGGTGGACTTAAAAATCCAGCTGGAGCTAAAGAGACTTGAGTTGGAGGCCAGGCATGTGGAATTAGAAGCAAATGAGAGACTGCGATGTTTGCAGGCTGAGGAGAATGAGAAACTGTTACATCTGCAAGCTGAGGAACAAGAGAAGCAGAGGCAGCATGAGGAGGAGATGCTGACTCTTCACCAGAGTCATGGAAGTAATGGGGTAGGGAGTAACTGGACCCCAGAAACACAAAAGGTCAGTAAATTTCTTCTACAGTTTAAAGAGGGGGGTAATTTTTATAGTTCATTCATATGTTTCAGTGAGTATGTAAACAGTATGAAGTTAACCAAGGGCTCTGGGCACAGTTCTTGACAGCCTTACCCCATGGTAAAGCTGTAACAGTTTTATCCAAAATGTCTGACGTTGCATGTTTTGATTATACTGCTGTAAAAAATGTATTTTATAACTGTTTAAGCTAACACCTGAAACGTATAGGAAAAAGTTCCCTGAGCATAGACTCAAGGCAGATGAAAGTGTGTGTGAATATGTTGCTGAATTGAGCACTTATTTCCATAGGTGGGTGAGTGGATGTCAGGTCACCACTTTTGAAGGGCTGGCAGACCTTTTGGTGAGGGAACAAGCCCTTAGCACTTTGCCTGAGGAGATGAATATCTGGTTAGCTGATAGACAATGTGCTACTTCAGATGAGTTGGGGAAGGAGGGAGACCTATACCTGGGAAACAGGGTAGCCCTCCACAGGAAGGGGACCCCCCAGAACTGCTCATGCATCTAAAGGAACCCATGGTGGGCAGCATAGACTGCCAGAACAGAATCTGCCAGTAGCAGGGGAAGCCACTAGTCCAGGTACATGTCCAGGACCTAGGGTTAAATGTTTTGAATGCAGCCAGTGGGGCCATGTGGCATACAGATGTCCACATAGGCAAGGCTGGGAACCAAAGGTGAGGGAGCCAGTAAGTGGGAAAGACAAAATGCCAATAGCAGGTTGTCTTGAGACAACATGGGTACTAAACTACCATCCTGCAGATGTCCTGAGAGGGAAGGATTTAGATGAGGCAGTACTATGTGCTTATGCAGTTACACGCAGTCAGGCTAGGAGACAAGCATGTGGGTCTGGTAGCCTGGGGGAGACCCAGACAGACTGCATACTTGCAGCCAGGACTGCTGAAGTGGTTACTTTAGGGAGTGAGCTATGCCATAGCAGTAAGACTGAATGTGAGCCACAGCTGCTTGTGGGTACTGATGGTCCCTTGGACAGAGTGACTGCAAAGGTAGAGGTGAGTAGTAGTACCCAGGCTGACAGTGAGGCACCACTGTCAGAGGATGCCAGACTTCCTGTGGAAGGGGAGCTGGGAAGGGTTACAAGGAGAGAGTTGAGACAGGCTCAGCTCTCAGACCCTACATTGTAAGGCCTGAGGCAGGTTGCTAGGGAGGCACCTGATTCTCAAGGAAAGGGGGAATCTGTATACTGGGACAAAGGGTTACTATACAAAGAGTGGACCCCTGAAGGAGGGCTAGAAGGTGAGAGATTACATCAGTTGGTAGTGCCTAGAGACTACCGTCTGGCACTTCTAGCCATAGCCCATGATATTTCCTTTGCAGTCCATATGGGCATAAAACATACCAAGAGGTGTATTATGCAGAACTTCTATTGGCCTGGAATTTCCAAAGATGTAACAGGGTACTGCAGGACCTATGAGCAGTGCCAAGAAGGTAGGCAAGGCAAGAGACAAGTTGAGAGCTCCTTTGATGCCTTTGCCTGTGATTGAGGAGCCATTTCAGAGGGTAGCTATGGATATTGTGGGTCTTCTGAGTATCCCAAGTTCCACAGGGAAAATTATATCCTAGTGGTAGTAGATTATGCTAAACAATACCCTGAGGTAGTGGCTTTGTCCTCCGTTGAGGCAGAGAAGGTAACAAATGCTTTGTTAGAGATTTTAAGCAGGGTAGGTTTCCCAAAAGAAATACTGACTGACAGAGGTGCCGATTTAATGTCAGGCCTGCTGGCTTGTCTTTAGAAGTTCTGTGGGGTGAAGCACATGAAGACCACCCCCTACCATCCCCAGACTAATGGTCTTGTTGAAAGGTTAAACTGTACAATCAAGTCCATGCTACAGGCATTTGCACATCAGTTTAAGAGGGAGTGAGACAAATATTTGCCCCATCTGTTGTTTGTTTACAGAGAAGTTCCCAAGAATCCAAAGGTTTTTCACCCTTTGAGTTGCTGTATGGGCATGGGGTGAGGGGACGTCTAGATTTAATTTGGGATGAGTGGGAAGGTGAGTGCGGGTCTCACAAGGAGTCTGCTGTGGCATACATTTTATACCTCAGGGAAAGACTCAGGGAACTCATGGGCGTGGACCAGGAGAACCTGGCAGAAGCCCAACAACAGAAAAAGGTGTGGTATGACAGGAATGCTCGAGCTAGAGAGTATGCTGTGGGGCAGTAGGTAATGGTTCTCATCCCTGTCAGACACAACAAGCTGCAAGTAGCTTGGGAGGGTCCCTACAAGGTGGTAAGAAAGGTAAGTTATGTTAATTACATGGTGTCACCGCTAGGCAGATGGCAGGGGCACAAATTGTACCATGTTAACATGATGAAACCTTAACATGATAGGGTGGCCCTTGTGCTGAGCATTTGCAGTCGATTGCAGGAGGAGTCTGAGGGAGATCTGGGGACTGATCTCCTCAGTGAGGCCTGGGCTGACACCTCAGTGGAAGGGGTAGCAATGTCCCAGCAGCTATCTCCTACCCTGGTTCGAGAAATCTGAGAAGTGTTGCAGGAATTTGGGGACATTTTCACTGGGAAATCAAGGTGCGTCCACCTGGTGCAGCACCAGGTGGATACAAGACCCCAAAGGCCTATTAGGCAAGCCCCTTATAGGGTGCCTGAGAGTCAGACAGACCCTGAGGGAGGAGGTACAGAAAATGTTGGAACTAGGGGTGATTCAAGACTCCAACAGTTCCTGGGCTTCCCCAGTGGTGTTGGTGCCAAAGAAGGATGGCAGCACCAGGTTCTGTGTGGACTACAGGAAATTAAATGGTCACAAAGAGTCGGATGCTTACCCCGTGCCTAGGCAGATGAGGCCCTAGAGCAGCTGGGTGGGGCTAAGTATCTTACAATCACTGATCTTACCAAGGGTTACTGGCAGGTGCCCTTGACTCCCAGTGCTAGAGAGATGTCAGCCTTTGTAACTCCTTTTGGCTTGTATGAGTTAACAGAGATGCCCTTTGGGATGAAGAATGCTCCAGTGACTTTCCAGAGGCTAGTAGATAATACTCTAGCAGGAGTAGAAGGGTGTTTCCTTGCTTACCTGAATGATATTGCCATCTACAGCCATTCCTGGCCAGAGTACCTTCAGCATGTCAGGGAGTTGCTGGACAGACTACAGAGGGCAGGGTTGACCCTTAAGCCGAGTAAATGTCAGGTGGGTATGGCAGAGTTCTCCTACCTAGGATATAGAGTGGGGAGTGGTAAGATAAGGCCATAACCTGCCAAGGTGGAAGCCATTCAGGCATGGCCTGCACCTGTTACTAAAATTCAGGTGATGGCATTTTTAGGGACAGTAGGGTACTACAGAAAGTTCGTCCCCAGTTATAGTATCATAGCTGCTCCCCTCACAGACCTGACAAGGAAGAACAGGCCAGATAAGGTAGTGTGGACCCCAGCATGTGAGCAGGCATTCTAGAAGCTTAAAGAAGCTTTGGGAGGACCCCCTGTGTTAGCTAATCCAGATTACAGCAAAGAATTTGTTGGCAGGTGGATGCTTCAAACCATTGGGTGGGGGCTGTACTTAGCCAGATTTCATCAGAGGGGGAAGAGTACCCAGTGGTTTATCTCAGTCATAGGCACTACCCAGGGAGGAATGCTATCCATCTGTAGAAAAGGAATGTCTAGCCATAGTGTGGGCACTGCAGAAACTTCAGCCTTATCTGTATGGAAGGAAATTCACTGTTATGACAGATCACAACCCTCTAACATGGTTAAACAGAGCCAGTCAGCAAAATGCCAATTTGCTAAGATGGAGCCTGGGGTTGCAAGCATATGATATGTCAGTGCAACACCACAGTGGGAGTAGCAATGCTAATGCAGATGGGCTCTCAAGAAAAGGAATGGGGTAGGTATACTCAGTAGACCTAACCCTCTCAAGTGGCGTTTCTCAAGGGTCACTTGGAAAACTAGCTTGAGTTCTCCGGGAGAGAGAAATGTGAAGACTGGTAGAGATGAGTGAAAGCTGCCAGCCTAGTCAAATATAATTGGTACATAATTCTATCATTTGTAAATACTGTGAAATGTTGAAATGCAGGCTTGCTTCTTAAATGAAAGAATATGTTGTGAAATGTTGAACTTAAAACAATGTAGCAACATTGCCCTCTGCTGTAAAGAAAGCTAAGTCAACCATTTCTTGTTGGTCCTTTGAAATTAAAATTACTTTATGTCTGTTCCTTTGAAGTTAGAATTAGGAGTCAATGAGTCTGGAGTAAGCATCCTGCCTATTGTTTTAACTAAAGGAATAATTACTAGAGTTTACATATGGAATGTCTTTTATGGCTGTAGTTTCCTGCAGGTGTAAGATGTTAAGAATGTAAATGCAGTTTCTGTGTGGCCTAAGTGTGAAATGATGCAATGTTTTATCAGAACTGTAGTTTCAATTTAAACAGAGAGAGAGAGACTGTCCGCATTTTTGTCTTGTACATCCAAATCAGCACTGCCTTATGATCTATGTAAGTTATTTTAGAAGTGTATTTTCTTATAGATAGCTAGAAGCTAGAAATATTAGACTAAGTGTTTTTATGTGATGTCAGAACTGTACTACTGATTTATTTTAAGTATTTCTGTGTGATCTCTGAACTCTTGACTAGCACTGACTGTGTAGTAGAAAGTATTGTCTTGTGGTTTTAATTATTTATTATTAAATATTTTAAAACCTTTTAACTGTTGCTGGATTGTCAAAGAGATGAAGAAAGTAAACAAGAGTATAAGGAGATGAGGTGCATGGCAAAGAGAGAGGTGGAGAAGGCTAAGGATAAGGTGTATGAAGAGTTGTATAAAAGGTTGGACACTTAGGAGGGAGAAAAGGACCTGTACCGATTTGCTAGACAGAGGGACCGAGCTAGTAAAGATGTGCAGCAGGTAAGGGTGATAAAGGATAATGAGGGAAACATACTCACAAGCGAGGAGAGTGTGTTGAGCAGATGGAAAGAGTACTTTGAGGGGTTGATGAATGAAGAGAATGAGAGGGAGAGAAGGTTGGATGATGTGCAGATAGTGAATCATGAAGTGCAGTGGATTAGCAAGGAGGAAGTAAGGATAGCTATGAAGAGGATGAAGAATGGAACAGCTGTTGGTCCAGATGACATACCTGTGGAAGCATGGAGGTGTTTAGGTGAAATGACAGTGGAGTTTTTAACTAGATTGTTTAATGAAATCTTGGAAAGTGAGAGGATGCCTGAGGAATGAAGAAAAAGTGTTTTGGTACCGATTTTTAAGAATAAGGGTGATGTGCAGAGCTGTAGTAACTACAGAGGGATTAAACTGATTAGTCACAGCATGAAGTTATGGGAAAGAGTAGTGGAAGCTAGGTTATGAAGGGAGGTGATGATTACTGATCAGCAGTATGGTTTCATGCCAGGAAAGAGCACTACAGATGCGATGTTTGCTCTGAGAGTGTTGATGGAGAAGTACAGAGAAGGTCAGAAGGAGTTGCATTGTGTCTTTGTGGATTTAGAGAAAGCATATGACAGAGTGCCTAGAGAGGAGTTGTGGTATTGTAAGAGGAAGTCGGGAGTGTCAGAGAAGTATGTAAGAGTGGTACAGGATATGTACAAGGGTAGTGTGACAGCGGTGAGGTCTGCAGTGGGAGTGATGGATGCATTTAAGGTGGAGGTGGGATTACATCAAGGATCAGCTGTGAGCCCTTTCTTATTTGCAATGGTGATGGACAGGTTGACAGATGAGATCAGACAGGAGTCCTCATGGACTATTATGTTTGCAGATGACATTGAGATCTGTAGTGAGAGTAGGGAACAGGTGGAGGAGACACTGGAGAGGTGGAGATATGTTCTAGAGAGAAGAGGAATGAAGGTCAGCAGGACTAAGACAGAATATATGTGTGTGAATGAGAGGGAGGACAGAGGAATGGTGAGGATGCAGGGAGTAGAGGTGGCAATGGTGAATGAGTTTAAGTACTTGGGATCAACAGTTCAGAGTAATGGTGAGTGTGGAAGAGAGGTGAAGAACAGAGTACAGGCAGGATGGAGTGGGTGGAGAAGAGTGTCAGAAGTGATTTGTGACAGATGAGTACCAGTAAGAGTGAAAGGGAAGATTTACAAGAGGGTAGTGAGACCAGTTATGCTATACAGGGTGGAGACGGTGGCTTTGACAATAAGTCAGGAGTCAGAGCTTGACGTGGCAGAGTTGAAGATGTTAAGATTTGCACTGGGTGTGACGAGGATGGACAGGATTAGGAATAAGTATATTAGAGGGTCAGCCCAGGTTGGAAGGTTTGGAGCAAAGCCAAAGAGGCAAGATTACATTGGTTTGGACATGTGCTGAGGAGGGATGCAGAGTATATTGGGAAAAAGATGCTAAGGATGAAGCTGCCAGGTAACAGGAAAAGAGGAAGGCCTAAGATACGGTTTATGGATGTGGTGAGAGAGGGCATGCAGGCGATTGGTGTGACAGAGCAAGATGCAGAGGACAGGAAGAAATGGAAACAGTTGATCTGCTGTGGCGACCCCTAATGGGAGCAGCCGAAAGAAGAAGAAGAACTTTGGCTGGTTTGTGTAGAGATCATTTAAGCTCGTTGGAGCACTTGTATGCCTTTGGTAAAACTGTACATAGCCACTCTAATAAACCTTGACTGCAGTCATACTACCAATTGGATAATAATATTGCACAGTAATAATTGGACACTCTTTTAAGGGCCTTTGAGTAGCTGATAAATATTAGTTGGTGGCGGCCAGTGAAACTACCGTATAGTCTGGGAGAAAAGGACCCAGCTGAAGAAACTGTGCCAGCCTTCCCCAGGAGTGTCTGTGTGGTTGTATAACCTCTTCTCAAAGTGCATATGTGTGTGTGTGTGTGTGTGTGTGTGTGTGTGTGTGTGTGTGTGTGTGTGTGTGTGTGTGTGTGTGTGTGTGTGTGTGTGTGTCAGCTACTTGGGCAGGGACACAAAGCACTGGTTGGAGAGAGTGGGTTCTAGAGGTTTTAGATTGCCCACTAGGCTGAGATCTGGACCCTATAGCTGTGCCAGTGGGGAGTCTTATTGGGGACCTGAAGAGCAAGGGAGTGGTCAGCCCCAGACTAACTGTGATCTCTGTGTGCTCTTAAGAGAAATTGCACTTTGCTGTGTGTATTGATTATCCTTTCCTCTCATATGAGATGCCCTCTCTGTTGTTAGTGGTGAGGATTGAGGCTCCTTGATTGCTGGGCCAGGGCATGGGCGTCACAGTTACTATCGATACAAATGGTAGTTTGACCAAGGGCAAGGCTATTAGGAGTGCTCCATACAGTGTCACCAAATAAGTATGCATGCACTCTCAGAGTTAAATATGTCCCTACACAGATCGGCCACAATGAAAGGTTTAAATATATTTAATAATAAATAATAAAAGAACAAGACAATACTATATATATATATATATATATATATATATATATATATATATAGTAACATCAGAGATCACAGGACATATTTAAAACAACATTGCAAGACAATCTCAAATAAATAAAGAAAAATATCTAAGTTAAGCATTGCTATATTCCTGACTATATCTAAAAGAATTATACTGCACCCTAGTACACTTAGTCCAAAGCAAGCAAGGCAATTGTGTGGTGATGGGGTCTTCTGGTCAGGTTCAAGACAGACTACAGAATTCTGTCTCTCTCTCACAGAGTTCTTAAATTAATATCTCAAATGTTACTGCTGGGATAGTTTGCAGAATGACATAATTTCTTGTCATCTGACTATATCCCAGGTAAACCCCCCACTGATGCAGCTGGTAGCATTTAGCATCTACTTGTGAAAATACATACACAAGGGCTTTTCCTCAAATCTTGGTACTTGCTGCAAGTCATAAAAGAATAAAACACTTGCAAGACAATGCAGAAAGTTCCCTAGTTTTAGACAGTGTGTCTCCTTGCTGCAATAATTTAATTTCAGCTGTTTTTCTGAAGTTAGCCTCTTGTGTTCCATTTTTAGGAGTAGGAAAGAGAAACAGAATGGATAAATGCAAAGAAAATCAGGTACGTGTCTTTAGTTTTAAATAACATACCTGATTTTCTTTGTATTTCCTCCATGCTGTCTCTTTGGTATGTCCAGAGTCCGGACTATAGATTTTTTTTTTGTAAAAAGAATAAAAATAAAAGTTATGGAATATAAGAATGGAAAGAAGTCTGGGCGACAGGACCTCTTTCTGTTGGTATATGCTGAGATTTACAACAGGCATGCTGGTTGGGCTGGCCAGTCAGCATGCTCGTTTTCAAATATTAATGGCCAGTCATTGTATAATTATAAATATTCAGGTAGTTCTTCATGTGTTGCCTAGAGTGTAATATATTATGCATTTTTTTATCTACTACATTTGATAGTTTTTGTCAAAAATGTTATAGTTTTAACATAGGGGTATGTCACTTTAAATATTTTATATTACTGAATAATGGGTTTTATCACATGATTGTCATACTATTTAAGTGGTTGTTTTTATGAATGTATTTATCTGATGAAGTTTTGTTTTGCAAAATGAAAGCTCTTATCCTTATACTGGTGTTTTATTGATTAAAGTTATTTTGTTGGAGATTTCTATATTCCTTGGGAGTTTTTTGAGTGTTATCATAACTACAGTAACAGATAATGCACATGTGTTTGCTGTAACAGGGAACAATAGGTTTGATGTGCAGTGTATGAAACAGTGTGAAAATATTAATGACTCAAAGTATTTAAAATTGGGGAAATATGTGTGTTGAATAGTGACTAAACAGCTTCTGAGTGAGCAATGCTTATCTGTACATATTGTAACTAGGCACATTGAGCAGTCTCCTGCCACTTTTATTTCTGCCTTATTTGATCTCCAACTTCCATGAACAAAATAAAATTCTTGCAGTGGCTTACATGCAGAATAATGTAAGTTCTTTTAACGAACTTCATAGAGCCGCTTAAAGTGCTGACATATGACGATATTTTTTGTTACATTTGCCTCTATGTGTATCTTTTGTTTCTCCTTATTTGTACTTATACCCCAGACAAGCCTGAAAATGGTCCATGAAAAACTGTGAACCATACTGGGTAACAAATTAAAATAAAATAAAACAAATAAAACAAAAATAGAAACGACATATGACACAAGGTCGTCACCATTTTATATGCTGTCACTGTTGGGTGTGAAGGGATTAGAACCTGGTCTGTGGAGTGACAGCAGCACTGCCAGACTAGAGTCAAACTAAACAAGGTCTTCCTTCCCCATTGATTCTGCCAGGCCCATTCCCTTGGCTGTGGTTTCACTAGACTATAGGTAGTATCAGTGGGAACATCACTCATCCATTCATGCACATCACTAATTAGATAATGAGGCATTTTGCTTCCTTAACAGAGTCATAGTTATTCCCCCAATTACTCATGCTTCATTGAATTTCTTCACTTTAACATTGACAGCACTGGGCAGAAATCACATTGCAGCAACACCCATCTCTGACATTCTAATGCTTTGTTTTAACAAAACATTGACTCAGTTGACATAATGGTTAAGGTCCTTGCATCCTATGCACAAGGAACAAGGCTGGATCCTGACCTCCAGCCAACGACTATGTGCAGTTTCATGTTCTCTCAGTATCTCTATGGGGTTATTCCCTCCTCTCCAAAAACATACTGGATGTTTCCTCTTCAAAATCACCCAAAAATCTAATGGAGTCATGGGCAGCAGCACAGACTCTAGGTGGTGCCTATCGCACGAAGAGCTGATAGACCAACCACTTACGCCATCACCTGTGATGAGTAGTATCCTCTATACAGGAGAACATAGATCACAGGCTGCATGCTGTGTCATGACTAGCCACTCATCTGTGTCAAAATTGGTTCAAGGTCAGTTGAATAATGTTACCAAATATGTGCATGGGTATTTCATGGTGATATGTTGGTTGTGGACCCAAACTACTCAGATCAACACCAAGGACCCATTCTAATGGTAGAAGTGGAATATATGCCCTGTTGGCCAGTGTGTGCCCACCATAAAACCCAGCAACCCTGGGTAAATAAGCTACTGGCTGGATGGTGTCCAGCTGCACAGTCTAGTAGGCTTCCTTGGATAGCTTTGTTGAGCAAAAGCTAGACATAAAACCAACAACCCTAACACATGACAAACCTCAAGTAAGGATTAGGTTCAAAGGTTAATAGATAGCTGGCAGGGTAGGATAGCTGCCCTTGTTGGCCATATTAAATCTAGCCAATTTCCGTTTTGTGTTTGAAATGACCTGTCCCATTTGGTTATAGGTTGGCCTTAGCCATCCCATGGTTGATAATTATATATTTCCCTTAATGAGAATAACTGGGATTATAGCATACATAGATAATTTGAGGGGTTCAATGCATGGGATAAAGTGTTTATAAGCTGCCTGTGCTCATTAGTAGTACAGGGGGAAGTCCTGGGATAAATTGTCTGTTTTCCATTTATAGACCTAAGTTGCACTTGAATATAGACAGGGATGAAATTTATTTTATGCTGATGGAGGGTCTGTTTCACAGGAACAGTACCCTCTGAGAAATAAATCTGTCCCTCCAAGCCATTTGATTGATTTGTAGAAGAGGTTTAGATCCCTAAACCAAGTATTTCTGATGCCATTTGATTTGGTGATGTACAGTAAATCCATCAGTGATGGGTCAGAGGATGCCTTGTATGCCAGACACAGGTCACCTGTTAGCAGCCTGTAGGACACCGAGTATAGTGACAGGGCTTTGAGTTGATCCTTGTAGGACATGTTGTTTGGGGCTTGTATGCTTTTAGTAAGGTATGTCTGTGGGAATTCCAGTTGTTGTATGTGTGTGTCTGGACAGATACATGCCAAAGGGGGGCTTTATATTAAATGATGAGACTGATGAGGGCTGAATAAAAGGGGACAATGACATCCTTAGATCTAGACACAGTCCCTTTGTATATGAGCTGTGCTATATGGAGTCACTTTCTTACAACAACAGACACATGTTGGTCAAAAGTTAGGTCAGTGTCCACATAAGTTTGCAAATCCCTAACAACTGGGTCAACTCTTAGAAGCATATTGTCAATGTGGTACTTCCCTGTGGAAGATGACTTCCCAAAGTTTGCAATAATGAATTTTTTGGGATTCAGTTTCAGTCCATGATTTTGGTGCCAATTGTTTATTTGAAAAAAAAAGCCTTCCTGCATGATGTCAGCCATTGCCCTCTGGTATTGGCTTTTACTTGAGAAAAGTAGATGTCAAACAGGAGAGATCCCAGCACAAATCTCTGCGTGAATTCACTGGTGGCAGGTCTTTTTGAGGAGGTAACTTCCCCTATCTTTATTAACTATGTCCTATCTGTAAGACAGTTGGCAATACAGTGAGTGATATAGGGGTTTACTCCCAGTTTATTTAGCTTTTCTACTATGCCTGAGATGAGAATTGTGTCAAAAGCATTGGTCAGGTCAAGTTTCATGGTGTGTGTCATTTTGCCTTCATCCATTGCTTTAGTATTTTTTCAAAAAATATCCACCAGGTTTAGTAACCATGACCTGCCCTTGATGAATCCAAACTGAGATAAGTCCAGAGTGTGGAGGTTACCTGTGTCCTGAATGATTAATTCCCTTATAAGTCTTTCCATGGCTTTGCAAATGAGGCTAGTTAGACTTATGGGTCTGTAATTGCCTTGGTCTGTGGAAGGTCATAATGAGAAATGGCACATATATTATAGGTTTACTGACAAGATGCAGCTTGGAAGTGAGTGACGTGATTGCAAGGAGGAGACTGGATATCCTATGTATCCAGGAGAGAAGATAAAAGGGCAGTGCTACAAAGCCACTTGGCTTTTTGATCCAGAGACTACTAATCTGGGGGGGGGGGGTGGACAGGCTGCAAATGGTGTGAGAACTGTGGTGAGCAGAGTCTTGAGAATACCATGAGGGATGTCATCAGAATTAGTGATAGACTCATGGCAATTAGACGTCAGTGTAATTATAGCACAGTCTTCATAATCTCAGTACATGCCCCATGGCAGGGTTGTGATATCGAGGAAAAGAGTGCATTCAGGCAAAAGTTGCAGGACCTATTACATAAAGCAGGACAATGTGAATTGGTGTTGATAACTTTGAACCTAAATGTACATATTGGGACATACAAAACAGTATATGAGGACTGCCTAGGTCCACCAGGGTGGGGAAACAGCAATAAAAAAGGAGAGGCCATTCTAGACTTCTGTCTGTCAAATAGCTTGATGATGGCCAACACATGGTTCAGCAGGGGAGACAGTCACAAGGTCACATACAAGAGTGGCCAACATGCAACTCAGGTAGACTTCCTCCTAGTAAGGAAGGGGCAAAGTCATCCCCAGTGAAATAGTCGGACCACAACATAAACCACTGGTAGCCACAATCAGTGTCCAGCAATGGTCACAGAAGGCTCTAAGGCCAACAGAAACTAGGCTAAAGATCTGGATGTTGACTGGAGTAAAATCACAAGAGTTCAAGGAAATAATAAGGTCTGTAACACCTCAGGAAGAACAGAAAGCAGGTGGAGTTGAAGAAAAAGAATGTTAGCATTTCAAAACAACATTTTTGTGGACTATAGAACAGATATGTGGCACAGCCAGGAATGAAAATAACATACATCAGGGAAGCTGATAGTAGAATGCCGAAGTCCAAATTATCAAAAGAAAGGGGTGCACAAAATGTGGGAGAGGCAAAAGATGGACCAGGCTAAGAAACAACACTAGTTGGCTAAATTAGAACCATACTAAGGAAAATGTAGTCAGGAAAAGCAGCAAACTTAGATGACTTCATAGCAGATACGATCAAAATGCTTGGTGAGTTAGGGGAGAAATGGCTTCAGATAGTACTCACAGTCATATGAAGAGAAAGACATATCCCAGATGACTGAGAATAAACATTCTATTGCAAATGTATTCAAGAAAAAAGAGGACATTCACAATGGTGGGCAGTACAGAAGTATCAAACTCTTGTCACACTGCATAAAAATAGTGGAAAAGGTGATTAACAAACAAATATGCAAAGTAGTAGACAGTAAGACAGGTGATGAGCAGTTTGGATTCAGATCAGAATAAAGAAACAACCAACCAAAGGTTTGCAGTAAGACAGGCAGCTGAGAAGAAGCTTTAGGTGAGGAATGAGTCCAACTGGGCATTCATAGACTTGGAAAAAACATATGGCAAGGTCCAAAGAAAGCTTATTTGGTCAGTCCTGTGGTGGTTTGAATTCCAACAAACACTGATAGAATTAGTACAGGCTATTTACGAGAACCCAGTTACACAAGTATGAATATTGTTTGGACTCCTAGAGGGGTTCCATGTGACAGTGGGTAATTATCAGGGTTCAACTCTGAGCTCACTGCTTTACATACTGATGATGGACTACATAAGCAATCTGGCCAAACAGGACAGATTAACAAAGCTGCTGTATGAATATGATGGGGCATTACAGATGGCAGACTCTGAACAAGAACAAGAAAGGCACATGGGATAAAACTGAATACAGACAAGTGAAGGAAATTAGGAACAGCTGAAAACTGAGATAGAAGGGAAAGTAGTGGAACAAGTGTATAGATTCAAGTATCTAAGAGGGATGTTGAAGGAGAATGGATGTGTGAATAAGGAGATCAAAGTTAGAGTCAGAGCGGCTGCAGCCAAATGGCTCAGAGTATCAGGGGTAGCATGTAACAGAAGAATGCCAGAGAAGCGGAAAAGTATGATATAGGAAACAATGGTGTGACCAGTAATACTGTATGGTACAGAAGCAAGGGCAGTGAAGACAGAACAATTAAAGGAAGCTAGAAGCAATGGAGATGATATGCCTGAGATGAGTGATTGGATGCACATTGTGGGATAGATGAAGAAAAGAGGACATCAGAGCAGAAGACAAAGTTGCTCCAATTGAAGAAAAGGTCAAATAGAACAGATTATGGTGGTTTGAAAACTTGTGTAGGAAAGAAGAGGACAATCTGGTGAAAAAGGTTTGGGAGAGATAGGAAGAAGACAAGAGGAAATAATGACATCCAGCAAAGAGATGTAAGTATTGTGTGAAAGAAGATCTGCAACAGTCAGGCATGACTGCCAAAGAAAGTAAGAGAGTGGCACTGAATTGAAACAGAGAGGTGGCATCAGTTGATGCAACAACCTGACCCCATATAAAAAAATGGGAAAAGGGAGTTGATGATGATCTGTGGAGTGACAGCAAATTTTCTGTTCTGTGTTTATGGGAGACAACAATGATCTACATTGTTCTTACATGTCTCTCTTCCAGGTTCGAGTTTAATTTCTAGTCTATGTGTTGTCTTGACCATGTTCCTTAACCTCTGTAATGCGTATTCTTTATCTTTATTGGTTAATCTTTATAATGTCATATCTTAAGTAGTAACTGAAGCATGCACTTCAGGCCCAGTGTGTCTTGCCAACTGACTTGCTCTGATGGAATTATTATGGATGGCTCTTGGTATGATTACAGAAGGAGCTATGTGAGACTTACTCTGTCTAAATCTTTGGTAAAGAAATGGATTTGATAGCCCTTTGATGTTTAGGTTCATATGTGTATACTAGGCTAATGACCTCTAGGGCCCTTAAAAGCCTAGCCGTGCAACCCAAATATGAACCACAAATTTGTTTTATATTTGATTTATAGGGTGTGATTTACTGACTGCCTATGTCCATCAGAAACATAGCAGCCAGACCAGGGGTGAATTTCCCATTACCCATCCACTGGTCCAAGTTGCACTTAAATAAGTATAGGGAGTAGCTCTGCTTCACATGGATGGGGAGTCTGTTCCAGAGAATGGGAATTCTCTAAGAAATATATCTGTCTCTCCAACATGTCTTATTTAGGTTGCAAGCAAAATTTAGGTCTTTTAATCTAGCAGTTCTGATGCTGTTTGTTTTGCGAATGTACAAAAAATTCATCAAAACAGGGTGCAAGGATGCCTTGTATGCCAGGCAAAGATCACGTCTCAGAAGCCTGTATGATACTGACAAGGCTTTGAGGCGATCAGAGTAGGACATTGTGTTTTCTCCCTGTATTCATTTTGTAAGCAATGTGTGATGTTCCAGTTGCTGTATGTGTCTGGTCAGATGCGTAGCAAAGGAGGTATTATACTCTATGATAGGCCTGATGAGGGATTAGTATATTGGTATGATGTCCTCTTTGGATCTAGATGCCATGCCCCTGCTTATAAGTTGAGCAACATAGAAGGATTTTTCTTACTACCTTGGACACATGTTGGTCAAAGGCTAGGTTGCTACCTACATGAGTTCCCAGATCCTTGACTAGTGAATCAACTTTTAAGGGTGTTTTATTGATGACATAGTCACCTGGGGTGGCAGACTTCCCAAAAGGTACTATAATGTATTTCTTGGTATTGCGTTTTAAGCCATGGCTTTGACACAAGTTTTTGTTTGTATAAGACCATCATGAAGGGTGTTCTCATCTTGTGGGGATTCATTGGCTGCTACCAGTTTGAAATCATCTGTGAACTTGGTTAGCCAGAGGCCTAGACATTGGCATTGACATTCAAGATATAGATGCCAAAGAAGAATGGGCCTAGTACAGAGCCCTGGGGGGCTCCACCAGTGACCAGTCTGTGGAGGTGACCTCACTGGTTCTAACCTCATGGGTCCTATCAGTGAGTCATCTAGCTATCAAGTGTGTTATGAAAAGGGTCATACCTAGTTCTGTAAGTTTCTTGACAATTCCTGAGTGGGTTATTATATTAAATGCCTTGGCCAGATCTAGGTAAGCACTATGCACAGTTTTCCCCTCATCCATTGCCTTAGTGACTTTTTCAAATAAGTCCACCAAATTTAGTAAGCATGACATTCCGTTGACAATCAAAAAATGTAAAAAGTCCAATAAACCATGAAAATAAAACTCCGCGTGATCAGACCACAATCTTTTTTAATAACAAAAATAAAATTTAGTAGATTCAGCGCTATCGTCTGCTGCAGGCAGACTTCATCAGAATAATGAATACACAGTGCCTCTCGTTTTTATATTGTTGTTTTAAAACAGTTTACAAGTAATTAATGAAATTGATTAATTAATTAAACCTGTAATTGGAACGATTGTTGACCAAGTACACCATAAATGAATTTCTTCCTTGTATGGTCGTAACACAATGAACAGGAAATGTATGTAAAAAGTCTGTAAAGTGCTTGCTTTTCAAAATACTGTGCATTCTGCTATCGAATTTTTTCTTTCTTTCCCATACAAAGCAAATTAATGCACAGATTAAATTTATTGCACACTCTCCTTGTTTCCATATGTAATATATAATTATATAAATATGTAAATATATAAATAAATAAATATATAAATATAAATACATAAATACATAAATGAATATGCTTAAATGATTAATTTACTGACTAAATTTGCAAAAATTATGAAAATTGTATATAGGAACTTGTTTTTTAAAAAAAATTTTTTTTTTATATAAACTTGCAATCAAATCATACTTTGAACTTTCATATATATTATAAAATAATGTAATATATGGTTCACTTTCAATAGTGTTATGGTAAGATTTACCCTGTTTCAAACAATGACAATTTGAATAGCACTTTGATATTTTTGATTAATATTTTTAATTAACATTTCTATTTAATGTAATATAGTAACAATTTTTACACTTAATGACAAATACTATTTTTTTAAACTATAACATAAATAGAAAAGAAAATTAATTGAAATATTATGAGAATGTTAATACACTTACTATACGTGTTATTAAGAATGATGGATTTTTTTAATGAATTTTTTAATGATTAGTTTCATAAGTCATTGTATGAACCATATATTACATTATTTTATAATATATATGAAAGTTCAAAGTATGATTTGATTGCAAGTTTATATAAAAATTTTTTTTAAAAAACAAGTTCCTATATACAATTTTCATAATTTTTGCAAATTTAGTCAGTAAGTTAATCATTTAAGCATATTCATTTATGTATTTATGTATTTATATTTATATATTTATTTATTTATATATTTACATATTTATATAATTATATATTACATATGGAAACAAGGAGAGTGTGCAATAAATTTAATCTGTGCATTAATTTGCTTTGTATGGGAAAGAAAGAAAAAATTCGATAGCAGAATGCACAGTATTTTGAAAAGCAAACACTTTACAGACTTTTTACATACATTTCCTGTTCATTGTGTTACGACCATACAAGGAAGAAATTCATTTATGGTGTACTTGGTCAACAATCGTTCCAATTACAGGTTTAATTAATTAATCAATTTCATTAATTACTTGTAAACTGTTTTAAAACAACAATATAAAAACAAGAGGCACTGTGTATTCATAATTCCGTTGACAATGCCAAACTGGGGTGCATCCATTGTCTGGAGGTCTCCTATGTCCTTGTAGATAATTTCCATGATAATCCTTTTCATGACTTTGCAAATAAGACTAGTCAGACTAATTGGTCTGTAGTTTCCAGGATCTGTTGAAGGCCCTCCTTTATGAAGGGCGGTGACAGTTGTAGTCCTCCATTCCTGTAGCACAAAGCCTGTTTTAAGACTATAGTTAAATAATGACTCCAGGGGTCCTGATAAGTCATATTTTAGATTACTCAGGAGGCATCTTGGAATGTTGCCAAGGCCCATTGAGGCCGTCCGTGTTCTTGGCTTTAATGAGTGCAGACAGTAGATGCTCCCTAGTTATAGCTGGAGGGGTTATGTTTGAGGGTATTATTGAAGGAATGGTTGTGGGTGAGATGGGGGTAAAGCTGGAACTGAATTAGTCTGCTAACAGGTTTGCTCTTAATGAATTAATGAATGCTTAATGAATGTGGTGCCATTAAACACCAGTTCAGCACATTGCTGTGTGCTGCCCTTGAGTTTTCTGACATAGCTGTTGAAGGCTTTATGGTTATCCTACACCTGGGAGGATATCTTAACCTCAAGGTTAATGAATGTGGTGCCATTAAACACCAGTTCAGCACATTGCTGTGTGCTGCCCTTGAGTTTTCTGACATAGCTGTTGAAGGCTTTATGGTTATCCTACACCTGGGAGGATATCTTAACCTCAAGGTTGGCTTTGCTTGACCTAATTAGACCTCTTAGTTGCCTATTTACCTTAATGAGAGTTTTTATCTTTATGGGAATTACCCTTCCTGATTTTTGCCATATTTTCTTTTCCTTTTGCTGTATATCCTGTTTAATGTAGAATTCCACCAGTGCAGTTTGTTTCTGGGGCTAGTTATGGGCTTACTTTTGGTAGGTACATCAGCCTCTTTGCAGCTATTGTCATAGTTAGACAGAGTTTCCGAGCACAGCTTGGTGTGTTCTTGGGGCTTGGTGGTACATTGAATTTTGAGAAACCCTCACTTAATAACAGGTAATTTTACTTGGAGTAGCTCTTAATTGTTACCGGTTTTACTTGGATTATGGAGTTGATTTTAGTTTTGAAGAAGACAGCTTTATGACTGGACCTTTTCAAGGAGGATGAAACACTGGGGTGTGGTGGGGGTGCAACATTCTCCCATATTTCTGAGCATGAGGTCCAGTATGTTGGATCCTCTAGTGGGTGTATTCACTATTTGATCAAGGGTGTTTGTACTTATGAAGTCAAGGAATCTCTGTGCCTATAGATGTGAGCCTGTGTAGGATTGCCAGTCTATAGAGGGGTAATTAAAGTCTGCCATGAGTAGGGTGTAAGTTGATGGTAATTATCTCCAGTAGGTCCAAGTATGCATTTCTGAGCTTTTTAGGGCAAGGAAGATGGCTTATAGCTGGCTATGATATGGTTAGGGCAAGGAAGGTAGCTTATATCTGGCCATGATATGGTAAGGAATTTTGTCTATGGTGATCTCTATATTGCCAGAACTGCAGCACATCATCCTATTTGACCACCCTTCAGGTATGCTTGTTACTGATGTATATTTTGACACCTGTACCTTTAGTCCTTGTTTGTGCAGGTACTAGTCTAAAAGTGTGGAAGCACTGAAACCCTGCACTACCGTGGTACTGTCTGCACTTTAAACTACATCTCCATAACTGCACAAATATCTATATTTTCGAGTGAGAGGAGGGTTTGGAGGGAGTGCCATTTTTTATTTAGGCTCCTGGCACTAAGCAGTAACAATCCAAAGCAGAGAGACAACTACGAGGGCTAAAAGCATGAAAATGGTATTATTTGGTAAGCACTTTCATGCACTAAGCACTTCTTCAGACCACATAATCACCGTAACAGCTCAAGAATATCAATACTAAAAACAATAGAACAATCAACAACACTTTCATCAATAATCAGTAGAGCAATTAATAAAACAGATTATGTGATCTTAAAACTGGCTTTAAAGGGGCATTTCCATTAAGAACAAAGTCTGAAAAGTAAGTATCCATTTTAATTAATCAATCTCCATTATATTTGAGACATTACCCCCCTCAAACATCTTTATTTCTTATCTGCAAAGCCATAAAACAAAAACTGTGTGCATCATGACTCATGAAGCCCTATGAAAGGGCTAACCAAACAGTAAAAGTTTCACGCTTTTAGCCCTGGTGATTATCTCTCTGTTTTGTTTTGGATTTTTGATTCGTGTGAAATCAACCTTTAACCACGTTGTTGACTTTATTTGGTTGCTTATTGAACAGTCACACCTTGAAATAATGTTGAGTTACGTTTGCTATGTCGGTAGGTCTGTCAATCTGGAATTGCCTGAAAAAGCCACTATGGGTGTGGGCAAAGCCTTAGCCAGTATTTGAAAGGCTAAAATGGAAAGATGCAGACCATTCTTAGCAAAGTAACATCGTCTCTTGACCATGTCCTCCCAAGCTGACAAATATCGGATCCCCTTAGAATGACACCAGAAAGACAAACAGTTGTTGAAATTAATCATTTTTTGCTCATATTGTGGCATCATCCTCAGTGATGGCAATATGCTGTTCAGTGTTAGGGTCATACTAGCCTGATACACAAAGTCTGAAAACTCCATAATGTCTGTCTTCATATAGTCCAGGGAGGTACACCTCAGGTCATTTACATCTACATGGACTATGATGGAATCCTACTGGTGCCTGTGGTGTAATGACTTGAGTGCATGCATGGTTTGGTGAATCCTGGCTCCAGATAAGCAGCTGATAGTTATCTTCTCCTTGTTCAGCCTGGTTAGAGGGACATCAGTATATTGTACAATGGAGTCCCCTGTGACGAGAGTCCTGGAAAGTGTGTTTGTTTGCCTTAGAGGATTAGTGTTTGGGGCTCCACTGAGAGTGGCAGTATGTGTGGTGTTAGATGGTGTTTTCTCCAAGTGCTTTTGGGTTTGCTGAGGCATAGCTTTGACAATGGATGCTCTAGATGATCTTTGTTGTTTAGTAAGATTGCTTTTAAGTGCCTCAGTATACATTAGTTTATGTGTGTGTGTTGTGTGTTGTATGAAGTGGGTGTTGTGTGCTTAGTTTAGACAACCTGATGTGTGCTTATATACAAGATTTTAGCCTCCAGTGTCATTGTGTAAGTACACCTCTTGCATACCATGTCTGATTCCTTAAGGATTAAGTGGTTTCAGTAAACATGAGACAGTTGCAACATTATGGAAGATTTCTGAATTATGCAATTACAGACAGACATACAAACCAGATTGCAGAAATATGTCATTGTTTTTAAAACTCTTTTTGGGAATACAGTCCCAACTATTTTGCTGTTAAGCTTTGAAAATTCCTTTTATTCTGGCAATGTAACTTTTAATGTTAAAATCTATATTCTCTATGTATTATGCTGTGTACTGTTATAAAACATTTGGAAAGTGCTAAAATAGTTGTAGCTGAACCAGCATTTCTGTGATATACTGATACATCACATTTTTCTCTCACAGTTCCTAATATTAGTTTATTTTAGTGCTGTCTTTGCAGTGTGATGTTCTATGGATCACACAGTAACACAGCCCACATTAATTCTTCTGGCACCTTTTACTTATAATTCAGTGCATTTACACCACCATGTCACAGTCTGCTTAATATGTTAATGCAAATGATGTGAACATTTAAATCTCTGCAGGAATCTTCAATAAGTGGATGCATGCAAACCCATGCCATTTAAAACCTGACAACCCCAACATAAAATGAAACAGTGTTTTACCAGCTCCACCTGTGTCTCAGATGATTAGTACATTGCAAGATACTTCTAATAGCTTTGTTATCTCTTCATAACAGTGATTGCTTGTGACATAACTCTTTAATATCATTACCCTATCTGCTGCCAACAGAAACTATCATTAGTGTAAACACTCAATAGGAACTGATGCTGTCATTAGTTCCTGCCATGATCCTCACTTTATACTGAAACTATTCCACTGTAATAGTCTTTGAATAAGGAAAGACTTGTCATTTTCTAGAAATGTTGCTCATACATTTGTAAGCATTGTGAAGTATTTTTTTGTTTATCTGCAATATAATAATGTACTCCTAAATATACAATTGCTTTTACAAGGCTATAGTGAACATACACACTATGTAGAGAAAATTAATAGAGCAGATAAGGGAAGCAGCAATGTAATTTCTGTAAGAGCACAGAACAAACTGAAACAGGTGCCTATCCATATGTTTCTGAAGTATGCTGTTGCAAAAAATGCAAGTAATAAGTGCAGATATGAACATAACTGCAACATTATTCAGAATCACCTGATTTTCATTTCAAGCTGCAGCATTATTTATCCTTCTATGTCTGAATTTTATATCTCACATATATCACAGTGTCCCTATCTAAATAAAAATATCAAGGATCTGTCTTTTAGAAAGTCTTGTGTTTAAAGCAACGTTTAATCTCTTTAGGTGCCTGAGGTTTTTACTTATTTAGAAGCTGAGGTTTAGATGCAGCCATGACTCTTAATTCTTTCACTTATCTGTCTCTGTTCTGAAGATGGTAACTTTAAATCAAAATCTGGGGTATAATATTCATTCGATGGTTACATTTGCTAACACTTTTCATGCTGTGATTTCCTACATCAATATATTATGTCAGACTGTTTTGTTTGTGCATGGAATATGCTCATACCTAAAGTAGAGGAAGCTTAAGTAGTCTACAGTGTTCACAGGTTCACAGGGAGGTATTAGGAATCAGTCTGCAGACCTTACTAGCTTAGGCAACAGATCATATTCAAACGTTCCTCCCAGACTTAAGGAAGGTAACACAAGACACATCAGTAAATAATTTGAGGCTACCCATCTAATTATCTGGGTTTATCTTGAAGATGGCAAGGGTGCTAGTCTGTTATTTCATAAGATTCATATGAGTTTCAAGCCTATTTTAGTCTAATGATGATGAAAGCCTGGCCAATAACCACCTTCAAGCTTTACCTCCATTCTCAAGGAAAGAGAGGCCAGTTAGTCCGGTGATAAATTTGACAGTTTCTATGAAGTTGTCCAGGTTTAGCTTTATGGAAGATACTGAATTGAATTGTTTCACCTGCGGAGGAAGTTTATTCCAGAGAAGGAATAGGTGCTGGGAGATGAATCTCTGTTTTCATCATGTTCTATTTCTCTGCTGATGAAGGTTCAGGTCTTTGTTTTAGGTTCATAGGTTCATAGGTTCATACTAGGCTATCTGCCCAAGGGCATTTATAAGCCTAGCCCATAGTTTTGTGGCTTACGCCACCCCTTTAGTTTGGAGAAACTATGCCCATTATTTTGCTGTGCCTCTGTCAAGCAGTGACACTGAGGTAACCCCTGGGGTGTATCTGCGATCTCCCATCCATTGGTCAAGATTCCTCTTGAACAAGGCCAGCAAGGTGCTCTGCCTCACATAAACCGGGATTTTGTTCCACAGCATAGGGAGTCTTTGGGTGATGAATCTATCCCTCCAGCACGTCCTATTAATAACCGTGTCGAGGTTTAAGTCTCCGCCCTTGTGGCTCTGAGGGATCTAGATTTTTGAGATGAAGCATGTTCATCAAATCTGGGTTTGACATGGCCTTGTATGTCAGGCATAGGTCACCTCTGAGCAAGCGGTAAGCAACTGAATATAACTGGAGTTCTTTCAGTCGGGCAGCATAAGACAGATTTTTGAGACCCTTTATCCTTTTGGTGAGGAACTTTTGTGGCCTCTCCAGCTGCTGCAAGTGTCGGGTCAGATACATTCCGAATGGGGCATTGTACTCGATCATTGGTCTGATGAGTGATGAGTATAGGGAGACTATGACTTCCCTTGATCTAGATGTGAATCCCTTCATGATAAGGTGGGCAATGTAGAAGGTCTTCCTAACTACTTTAGCAATATGAGTGTCGAATGAAAGGCTACTGTCAACCTGGGTTCCCAGGTCCCTAATAACTTCTTCTGTGTTCAGGGGATTGCCACCTATATGGTAGCTAGGCGTAATATTATTTTTCGGTAAGGGTATGACTATGCATTTCTTGGCATTTAACTTTAGGCCATGGCTCTGGCACCAGTTATCCGTTTCTGAGAGACCCTTCTGAAGGATATCTGTGTCGGATGTGTTTTCAACTACGGCGCCCAGTTTGCAGTCATCTGCAAACTTTGTCAGCCATAACCCTCCTGTGTTTGCTTGTACTTCAGAAAAGTAGATGCCAAACAAGAGTGGGCCCAGGACTGAGCCCTGTGGGACACCACTTGTGACAGGCTTTGAGTCTGACATGGCACCAGCAACTCTGACCCTGTGGGTTCTGTCACTCAGCCAGTTTGCAACCCATTTTGTAATGTATGGGTTTACATTTAAGTTGATGAGTTTTTCAATGATACCCGAGTGAGGTATTGTATCAAAAGCCTTCGCCAGGTCTAGGTAGGCTGTATGGACTGCCTTTCCCTCGTCAATGGCCTTGGTGACTGTTTCGAAAAAGTCAACCAAGTTTAGAAGGCATGATCTGCCTTTGACAAAGCCAAACTGGGTTGGATCCAAAGTCTGCAAGTTCCCTATGTCTTTATTTATGAGATCCATTATGATCCTCTCCATGGCTTTGCAGATAAGGCTTGTCAAGCTAATGGGATGGTAATTTCCAGGGTCGGTGGAGGCACCGCCTTTGTGGAGTGGGACCACAGTCGCTGTGTGCCACTCCCTGGGTACGTATCCAGAGGTGAGACTAAGATTAAACAGCTGTCCTAACTGTGGGTTTAATTCCTCGTTGAGTTCATGGAGCACACAGCCGGGGACACCATCAGGTCCCATGGATGCCGTGTTCTTTGCCTTGGAGAGAGCAATTCTCACCTGGGCGTTAGAGATGTTTGGGGGACTACAATCATTTGGTATAGATATCTCTCCTTTAGGGGGGGAGGGGAAGAAGTTTGCACTGAACCTTTCAGCCAGTATGTTGGCAATGTCTGTAGGATCAGTAATCTTCACATCATTTTGAACTAATTCTGAGCATATCTGGGAGTTTCCTCCTAGGTTTCTGACATAGCTAAAGAATGCCTTATGGTTGTCTTTAGAGTCCTTAGCTATTTTTTCTCAAAATTAGCTTTGGATGATTTTATGAGAGCTCTTAGCTTTTTACTTATAGTGATCAGCGGTGTCTTACCTTTTAAGGATTTTGCTCTATCTTGTAGTAGCTTTCTCCTTTTGTTGTAGAGTTTGTTTATGGCTGGGGTCCACCAGACTGGACGCTTGCCTTTGGTACAAAGAGTCTTTGTTTTGCTTGGGATTGCCTGATCCATGCAGCCTGCAGGTGCTGGTAGAAGGCATTTGTAAGTGATTCAGCGGTTTGAGTAATGTTAACCGCCGGCTCAGGGGCCTTAAAGGAGACCACACTAGTCTTTAGAAGTGTGAAGTCGGCTTCGAGAAGTTCTTTACTGTGGTCTTTTTCATTTCGGTGGGGGCGGATGAGGACCTCCAGCGAGATTAGTTTGTGATCAGATCTCACCAGTGAGGGGTATACTTCCGGCGTTGAACATTGTGCTCCCATGTTCGTGATGATGAGATCAAGTATGTTTTCTCCTCTTGTGGGGATGGTGACTAGTTGTTCCATGGCATTTGAGTTTATGAATTCCAGGAACTTTTGGGCTAGAGTGTTTGGGCTTGAGTAGTGTTCCCAGTCTATATTAGGGTAGTTGAAGTCACCTAGTATGATGGTGTTCGGATATACATTTATCCCCTCCAGTGTTTTCAGGAAGGCCATATGAGACTCCTGAGTTTGCGAGGGTGGCCTGTAACATGCTACAAATTGCAGAGCAGTCTTGCCTATGGTTAATTGCACCTGGATGGTTTCCGATGCATCGTGCGATGCCACCAATCTTGAGGTGTGGGTGTCCTTGATGAATATGGATACCCCTCCTCCTTTCTTGGTATTGTCCAGGTTTTGGGGCCGGAATGCATGATATGAGGTAAAACCTGATAGTGCTGGGGTGCTCTCAGGAGCCTTGAACCAGGTTTCTGTCACAGCACAGACATCGATGTTTTCCATATTGAGAAGGGCCTCGAGTGCGTGCATCTTGAGGTTGAGACTTCTGGCATTGAGCAGCATTACCCTTATTTTTTTTTCTTTGTTTTGTTCTAGGGTGGTAGGTTTAGAATTTGAGCCTTGCCTAAAAAAGGCACTATGGGGGTGACAAGAGCCTTTGCCAAAGTCCGGAATCCCAGGGGTGACAAGTGCAAGCCGTCCCTTGCGAAGCAGCGTGGCTTGTCCAGCATGTCATCCCAGGCAGACAGACATTGGATCCCCTTTGAATGACACCAGAGTTTAAGCCAATTGTTAAAGCTGATCATCTTATCTCTGTATTGTGGCATCATTCTTGGTGAAGGTAGGATACTGCTCAAGGTCATGGTCATACCTGCTTGGGCTACATAATCAGAGAGCTCCTCTATGTCTCTTTTCATGTAGTCCAAGGAGGTACATCTCAGGTCATTAACACCAGCGTGGACAATGATTGAGTCGTACTTGTACCTGCTGTTGAGAGACCTGAGTGCATGCGTTATGTGGCGGATTCTAGCACCCGACAGACAGCTTACTGTGACCTTCTCCTTACTCAGTCTGGTGAGCGGGGCGTCAGTGTGTCTGACTATGGAGTCACCAATGACTAGTGTGTCTGGCATTGTGTTTGGCCTTAAGGGCTGTGACTGCTTGACACTCTGACTGTGTGGTCTATGTGTTGCAGGTGTTGTGTTCTGAGGTGGTAGTTGTTTGGGTGTCTGCTTTGGTGGCCTCTGCTGTTTTGGTAGATTTTTGATCAGAGCCTCCGAGTATGTCTTTGTGTGTTTATGTGTATGATTTGAGGTTGTGATGGTATTATGTGAGACTGGGTCTATAGTGTGTGTGGTTACCTTCTCCTCCTGTCTGGTCATGCCAGTCCTATGTTGAGAGAGCTCAGCCTCCAGTTTGGCCGTATAGTTGCATCTCTCGCATGTATTTGTGTTTTGTGGGAGGAGGAGAGGGTTGTCTGTGTACATGAGGCAATTGTAACATTGCCTCAATATTCCCAGGTTCACCAGCTGAGCAGGAGAGGACATTAGCAACTGATCCCTCGACATGCTAGAAGGAATAGACAGAAAAACTTAAGAAAAGGTTCTGGGGATGTGGGTGACCGAGAAATGGGGTTTGCTTTTTTGGGGTACTTTCTATAACAAGAGTGCTGTATCGAGGTGATAAGTACTGTAGGAGCAAGTGCTTTGCTATACAGATAGAGAATAGTCTACTTGGGAGTCAAGTAGAGATAATTTATAGTTGTAGGATACACTAAATAGGACAGTAGTATACTTTGAGGAAGGTAGTTTTAAGGGAAAATTTGAAGAGTGGACTTTAGGTAGCCCTAATAGTTTAAATCTGATTAACCGGTGCTGCCCTCGTGCAACGGTAGCAGCTCAGCTAAATCAAGGCTAAAGCGCTAACGCGTGCTTTATATCAGGGGGCTGGAAAAAACAGGAAATGACCCAAAATGGCCGACGAATTACTAGTTGCTGCTTCTAACCACTCCTCTGAGGACAAACAAGCAGCTCAGTACTCCCCACTCCCACTGGTGAGTAAAGAAACTACCTCTGGCCACACAAGAAAATGGAGGAACACAGAAACCAAATACAAAGCCCAGGGATCAGCAAAATCTGATCACTGGAACAACTAGTTTTCAGTGTTAACTTATCTATTTTTCTGTGATATAGAAGGCCATGAACTACTAGATCTGAAATGATGTAATAAGCATGACACAGTTCAGCTCTCTGGAGTGTACATGGAATGGGGACTCAATATTTCCTGATAAATAAGGTTCTTAAACCAGAGACCTTTTTTGTCAGGAATTTCTGGATTTTTTAGAGTTAGTTGATATGTTATGTGAGATATATATCAAATGGAGTCCTTTACTCTATAATGGGTCTGAGCAGTGCTGAATGTATGTATACAATAAATTGTTTGGATCTGGATGAAATACATTTGACTACTAGTTGTGGTAAGTAAAGGGATTTTCTGACAGTAGTTGCCATGTGATGATCAAAGGTTAGGCAAATGTTAACCCAAGTCTACAGGTCCCTGACTGCCTTCTTGTTTTTTATGGGTGTGTTATCTATACTGTACATTGTGTGTTACATCAGTTTTCCAAACTAAACTTAAGTTTCATTTTCTGTATGCCATGTTTGACTAAGGTAAGTTCTTTCTGAAAGTGCAGATATCTAAAGGGAGTTTTAACAGTTGCACCCTGTTTGCAGTCATCTGCAAATATGCTTAACCAGAGGTCCTGGTTATCATTTTTGAGATCAGAGAAACAACTGCCAAACCTGAGAGGACCCAGTATAGACCCCATGAGACTCCACTGGTTACCTTAGTACTATTTGAAGAGGCATCTGCCACACAAATTATGTGAGTTCTGTCTTTCAGCCATTTGGCAATCTATCTTGCTACATACAGGTATATGCTTAAGGATGATCGTTTCATTATAATTGCAGCATTATGTATGCTATTGAATGCTTCAGCCATACCAAGATAAACTATATTAACAGCATGACCACTGTCACACTCTCAAAGAAGTTGTCAAGATTTAACATACAAGATCTCCCTTTGATGAACACAAATTGTTGAAGTTCAACATAATGATATTTTTAACATTATAATTAACAAGGATAGTTACTTTATGGCAGCCACGGTGGTGCAGTGGTTAGCATTGTCACCTCACAGCAAGAGGATCTCTGGTTCGATCCTCGGCTGGGGTGCCTTCTGTGTAGAGTCTGCATGTCCTCCCTGTGGTCACGTGGGTTTCCTCCGGGTGCTCCGGTTTTCTCCCAAAGACATGCTGCAGGTGGATTGGACACTCTAAATTGGCCCTAGGTGTGAGTGCCTGTGTGTGTGTCTTCTGTGGAAGGTTGGGCACCAGGCTGGCAACTCGACACTGTAAAACTCCACTGCCAATCATGACCGGACAGGTGATCCACTGTGGTGACCCCTAACCGGGAAAAGCCGAAAGAAGAAAAAGCTTTACAGATCAGATTGATTAGGATGAAAAGTCTGTTAATCCAAGGGTCAGTGGAAGAATAACCTTATGGAGTTCTACATAGTCTGAGGCTTAGGTATGGCTTAGGTTAAAGAATTTAATGAGATATTTAGGAAGAGCCTGTATGACACTATATAATAAGTACCCAGGTCCTGTTATCAGGACCCATGGAGGAAGTGTGTATGGTTTTAGACAATAACATAAGAACATGCTCTTTAATATTTTGTTTTTAAGAGACGGTAAATGAATCTTGGATGAGTGGTGTTGCAATAGGTGTTTTATGGCTTAAACTTGTGGAGAACTGTTTTATTAGCAAATGTGCAATGTCATTTGTGTTGGAATGGGGGACTTATTTTTGACAATTTCACAGCAATACTGACTGTTATTTCATAGTTTCTAACATAGCTAAAGAATGATTTGTAGTTATCCTTTGCTTCAGAAGATATCTCTATTCATGTGTTGCTTTACTGGTCCTTACAGTGCTTTTCATTTCCTTGGTAATAGTTTTATACTAACTTCTATTTGAGGACTTCTTACCTTATTACATAGTTTGTTTATGTTGGCTGACCACCGGGGACAGGGTATATTTTTAAATTTCTAGTCTGGACTGTAAGATCTCTGCATTTTTTAAAGTGAGCATAAAACTACTTAGTGAAAATAGCTGCCGTTTCTGTGACAACAGTAGTGATGTCATAGGTAAAGTTAGAGATTTTGTCATACTGTGCAAGTTTCACCTTTCTGAAATTCTTAAATACTTCAAGTAGTGGAAGCGGAAGTTTGATGTTGGGGTCTGACTGCTGACCATGAATTTTCTGAATAAGAATCCAACACCTAAGCCAACCACCATGGATGAAGGAATGTAGAAGAGTGTTGTTTGCCACTGAAAGTTATGATTTTTAGAGCTGCAGTAAAGTGTCCTTATTGGAGAAAAACTATTCCATGAACTGTCTATTGACAGTAGATGCAAACCAGTAAACAAGACTATAAAGTAAGCAGCAATTCATAAAGCATCCTGATTATGCATTTTGTGCTAATTGATCCAAATAATAGTAGACTTTGTGGTATATGTTTCAATGTAAACCTTTAGTTCACACATATTTAATCATGTTGGTTTGTGGCTTGCGGAATAAAACTGTTTGTAGGCCTTTAAATAATATTTAGTTATTTTAAATAAGTGCAGAAAAAGCCTTGTCCTCACCTTACCCTTGTTTTATACCTTAACCTTGTCAGTTGCACTGATTACCTGTACTGTTGTTTGTAGAGGAATTTGGTTTATCCAGCTGCATAGTATGAAAAGCATGATCTTATTCATCTTAGATTTCCAGTAATATCAGTCACAAATGTGACATGTTGAAAGGTAGCTCACTGTGGATTCTGATATTTTTGTGTTTTATTTGTGCAGTGAGATGGCCTAAAAGAGTGGTTAGTTGTCAAAGGACTAGCTGCTTTCTGGTCCTGTTACCTGTTAAACTGTTTTTATGCTGTGACTGCACAGCAGCAGAATTAAAACTGCACATATAGTGTTTGCTTGAGTCAAATAAATGGTGTGTTGTCTGTGACCTAGTTAATCCTGTTATTCTTTAGACTTTAGCTTTTTTAACTGTTTGGAGCGTATTTTAACAGTTTTTGGAGGTGATTATATTCATCTATAGAGGATACATGAATTGTATTCCTATAATGAGCACAACTTTCCAATGCTGTCTTGTTGAATGTCTATAACATCAAGATGCACTCTAAACCATTGCTGAGGTTAAATGCTAGGTTGGCTGTAAAACAAAGTAAAGGTCATAAATAAAATATCAATCACTTGCAGGAAAACATTGACACATATACTACTTAAGCTATATAACCTTTATGTTATAACAGATATCCAGAAACATTGTGAGGTCCAATGGCACAGGTGGATGGCTTGTCTATCCCTCGAAAATCCATTTTTGTTACTATAATACCCACTCTGGAGAGCATTTTAGCATTAAGAAAATGAAAACACCAGTGGTGGATAATTTGTGTTTTATTTAAAATTAATCTTTAATAAAGAATTATGTTCTGAAGAAAAATAGTCCCTAATAAAGAATATTTTAATTTGAAAAACAAAAGTGAATTACTAAACAGTGCTAACAGTTTTCTTTAGCCAATATTTCTGAATACGTACCTTATGCAATTTAACATTCAACCAATACTACCCACTGCATGTCAAAAGTTGCCCCAGTGAAAACACACACACACACACACACACACACACACACACACACACACACACACACACACACACTTATTTTATTTATTAATTTATTTACTGTATGTTTACTAAAATAGACAATTAATTCATGTAGACCAATTGCAGGTCCATCACTGGGGCAAGACAAAAAAATGAATGCAGTGAAATAAGCAACAGAGACAGCAACAAAATATAGACCAAGAGTAGGTAAAACATGTAAGGTACACAAAAGATATAAACAGTGAAATGTAGAATAAAATAAACGGAAGATATATTATTCTAATAAATAACAGTAGTTAACAAATGTAGAGAAATATGCACAACCACATCAATGTACATAAATTAATGAAAAGAAAGAATTAAATGTACAAGTTTACATAACATGCTTGATTTCAAAGGAAAAGAGAGCCATGATATATGGTCTGAGAAAATAATGAATGGGATGTTATACAAAAGGAAAACGAGGGGGATGGTAGTACATAAAGAGAAAGGAAGGGGGTGAAAGAGTAATGTACAGTGCTGGTTATTACAGGACAATCACATTTGGAATACTGTGATATAATTGATGTGAGCCAGGCTCTGGTGTTGCCACATAAAATCACCAGTACTGGCTCATTTGCAAAGGGCTTGTCTGTGCAGGTGCTTTTAAGTTGATACTTGAAGTTTGTATAACAGGTGATATTTTGAGGGATTGCAGAGTCTTCCCCTAGTGTTGGACCTAAGGAAGTGAAACTGTGCTTTGTACTGTTTAGGCTGTGTCTAGGAGTAAGTGTTGGATATGAATGGGCTTGACTTCATGTTCTTTAAGATGACATCTCGTATGACTAATCCAAGCATAATGCTACAACTTCTCTGGCTTTTAGGAGATGCAAGCTTCTAAAATAAAACTTAACATATTTACCATTCTCTATCAAGTGGTTGATACAGTCTGTGTAAAAAATGTTGCCTACTTTATAATCCATGATATAATCAAGATTTTAGTGTATGCTTGAACCAGGGACCCTTGGGAACATGGGTAGAATTTGGCTAGGATTGTAAAGGCCCTGTGGCCATTAGCCTAGTAACCTCCTATGATCCAAATAAATTCTGTGTGACTCCACCAGTATGTAACCAAGAACCATACAGTAAAAATGTTTGGTGATCCAGTTAGGTTCACATAATTCAGTGTGCATTTTTATTGTTTAAGGTTATTATTCTTTCATCATCCACACTGCCCACTCCCCCCACCCATACCTGGTTTTACTTAAATATATCAGCTCAAATCTGGGTGCCTTTTTCCAGTTAGTAATCAGCTCTACCAGATGCCAGTTTCTAAAGGTTCTTATTAGCTCCTGTTGATTAAGCTGCTGGATGCTGATTAGCTCTCTAGTAGCCTCAGTGGTCTTCCAGCCCAAATGCAAGGGTAGAGTTCTTTTTTCCTCTACTCATACAGTGAGCCTATATGTACCTAGTCATTGCCAATAATGCCCATTTTCTTTCAATAGTGGCAAGAACTGAGTGGTGGATCCCCAAAATCATTATACTATGAGGCAGACATTTTGGCTGGATGTTCTGTTTTTAAACCATTTTCTCCTCATGTGTATTATACTGACACAGTTCTGATCCCCTGCTTTCTCACACTGATACCCCTAGCAAGACCAATTTGTTGTGCTTTGTCCAATATAAACTAGCTAAACCTCCATTATGGCAGACAGCAGGAGGAATACTACTTTTTCCTCAGAAGGGGTGAGCTAGCCATCAACAGCTTCCTTTTCCCTTGCTTACTTTCTAGTACTCAAATCATTATCTGCACCTTGGTCACTATCCTAATCCTTTGGTAATACTCATGTGGTCATCTTTACTTATTTTCTTTACTGAAATGTTTCACTCTCTGTCACCAATCACTCATTTACTCCACAACAGTAGAAGTCTTTTAGTAGCAAAAGTATGTTGTTTCCTAGTCAAGTTGCATTAATTTTAATATTTATTGTATTTCTCCTTGTAAAATTATATAGAAAATCACACTATTTGACAGTAAGGTCTGAAAATGAATGGAACTGTTTGTTACCTTAATGGAAGAGCAAAGCTCATTCCCAAATAAAACAGAATATGATGATGATTCCTGTTATCTGTTTTACTATATTCTTTACTTACTGCATGTTTTGCAGATACATTTCTCATGTCTCTTAGGACATGCATCTGTCATCACTGGGGACAGCTAGTATTTGATGCAATCATGTTTGGACTGAGATTGCATATGTGGTTACTGAGGCTTGAACTATGGTGCACAAGTGCTGGATATATTGCTAAGCATTAAAGTGATATTCAATGAAACTACTACTACGAAAAAAGAAATCTCACTCCATTGACTATAACTAAGCATACCTCATGTATCCCTGCATCATTAAAATCTCTGATCACACAGCACTGGGAGCAAGATGAAACTTCCTTAACCTTCTGTTTCGTTACCTGTGTCTTTTAAGTTGTGATTTGTTGGCAAAATATGGAAACGGATGAAACTAATTTGATGATTCATTTTAGTTGGAATGCAGATCAATGTTCAGGGAGGAACACTCAGTACATATGTAGGAATGATATAAATTGATATCTGATGTAGGATAGCACTGACCAAGAATATGCTGGTGTTCAGTGTGGTATGGGGATTTACCACTGTATTTAGAGCATAATGGCCTTGTTTGTGGAAGGGCTGTTGATAAAATGGCAGCTGAGGCTGACTTGGAGTACACTGGTGTTCTGGGTGGCAGTATTATGGTGTGGGCTGTATATTAAAATTAGGCACCACTAGTGCCTACAGATGCAGTGGAAAGTACTAGTGACTAAGATGGAATTGAAATGTGATGATAAAATGTTATGGAGTCACTTACAGTAGAGCTAGCATATACTAAAGTCTGAATTTCTTTTCCTAATAACTAACTTTTAGGTTAAAATGAAATAAAACCGAAAAATGGAGCCAACTGACTATAAACTTCACAACTTTATTTACCACATCTGTTTTCATCCACTAGGGACTTCTTCAGACTGCATAATCAACAGAATTATGTCCCTAGTGGATGAAAGTGCTTACTGTGGATGTGTAAATAAAGTTGTGAAGTTTATAGTCAGTTGGCTCCATTTTTCATTTTTATTTCATTTTATTTTGTTTTTCCGAAGTTTTTTGTGATTTGTTCACTAACCTTTAGGTTAAGACATCGATACAGTATTGTTTTTGCATGAGATATGTTGTCCGTTGTGTGAGCTAAAAGTAGAATACTTCAGTGGCTGATTTTGAGTATATATCATTTAATGGTTGGTTAGTGAACAGAATATGCAGGTAATTGGTTTGTGTTTTTGGTACACACACATGTAATTCCTAGGGCTGTATTAATAGTGTTGTTGTTGTTGTGTCTTTCGGCTTTTCCCAGTTAGGGGTCGCCACAGCGGAACTCCGCTTCACTAATGATTGGCAGTAGATTTTTACGTGCCGAGTTGCCAGCCCTGACGCACAACCTTCAACGAAGGTACGCCCATTCTCACATGTCTCCACACAGAAGATGCTGTAGCTGATAATCGAACAGGACAGTCTTACTGTGAGGCGACAACGCTACCGCAGCATCACCACTGCAGTATGGCTGTATTAGCCCTCATACACTGTCTCTACAACCAATGTAAGAGACAAATTATGCTGTCAATGAAGACTTACGCTATGCCCACTGAAATTTATTGAGATCTGGGTTACCTGATGTTACCATGGCGCTAAATTTCAGCAGATTCTGTAGCCTATCTGTTGGTGAATGATTTACAAGGCATCTTAAATGTAAAACAATACCAGGCCTGATATTTAATAAGATGTAACCTTCCTTATGGGATTTAGTAACTATCTACAATTTAGTTTAAATAGTAATTAATTTTTAAAAAGCAAAACAGGGATAGGGGGCTAAATGAGAGGGCTTCTCTCAAGCCCATAATAAAATCTTGTAGATAGACTTCTATGATGTAGGCAATAATTACTTTCAAACAAAACTTTGTCTGTCATACTTTATTGATGTCAGCATGTTAGTTTAGAAGACATGACTGTTTTACAAGTATTTGCTGTGTTCCAGATGTCAATGTTTGGGGTTGCATAGCCTTAGTATTGTAACACTATATTACCAGTGTGTTTTATTGTGCCCGTACTTTTGTTATATACTGATATTTGGGTTCGTCCTTTTAGTCATTATATGTTTGTGTGAGTGGCTCCTTTTAGTGAAGTAACTTTTAAGTGTGAATTGGTTCATCATATATTATATAAAATTCACATTTTTATTACTCAGGTTTCAATGTCAGAAAAATGATTTTATTCATACTTTTTTTATAGAAAGTAGTCGTGTAATATTTATGATACATAGAATCACAGTATTCATTTAGGTCTTTTATGAAATAGTTTATAAGGGCTTTTCATTTGAATATATTAAGTATAATTAAGCATAAATTTTTTATATAAATAATTTTCACTAAATGTTTCAGTTTATGCAACTGCGTTTTTTCATTTGTTATACTTTAATAAGATTCCTATGTATTCATCTACTTGGTGTATTTGCTATACACTTTGCCTTTACATCTCAGCATGGTTTCTATGTCTTAATTAGTTATAGACTATATAAGGAGTGGTTAGTAGTGTGGTGTTTTTTGTTATGATGAAGCAAACGTGAAAGTGCTCACCTGTGTACACCATTAAAGTGTTTCATTTTTTAATGCTGATCATGTTCATTCATTATTGAGTACTTTTACATCAATGCATGGTTGCCTCCACCATAAGTTTTATATTTGTTATTTAGTAATTAATTTTTATATTTATCTGTCATTAATTATTTAGGTAATTTGAGTAATTCAGAGGGACTTTTTTCTACCCTGAACTGTACAAAGAAGTACAAAACAAATAAGTGCATCTCACTGTATAATAATATTTTATACAGGAAGTAAAACAATATTCAGTAGTAAGAAGCATACAGCCTTGTTATTAGTCAAAAAGATGTCAGCTGACAAAGGTTAGTACATACATTTCCAATAACACTGGCAACAGTAAACAACACAGAGGGCAGCAGTGTGGGAGAGGGTACCAATCGGCATTGTTTTGGTTTTACTTATTACTATAACTGGAAGCAAACCAATCTGTTGAAATGCAGCATTTAACATCAATACATCCAATATGAATGTAGAATATTTTCACATTTCTATATATTTCAATTCTGTTTGAAATTCATTAGCATAAACATGTTCCTCAACTCAATTGTTAATAACTGGATCACTAAACACATTAATACTAGCCTGACATAAAACTGTATACATTATTTACAATTTTTCTTTATTTATTTTAATTTTTTTCTTTTACTTTATAAATGACAAGAGCTTATGTAATGTTGATAATACAAGTGTTTAATAGTTTAGATCAAGAAGAATAAATTATATGTTTGTCTAACAGTGAGGAACTTTTTGGCCAGAATATATTTCTAGGAGTTGAAGATATTGATATTAGTTTTAGTGCATAAAATAACTTTGCTTTTATTGTGCTCCTTAAATGAATAAATTCCTTGAAAGTTTCTGAAAATTTTGTAACCATTTTTTAGAATTTTTCTTGCCACAGCTAATATATGCCAGAGGAGAGGGTATTCATCTTTCTTAATGCAAGGCGGAACTGGTGCATTAAAAATAATATGTGATTTGGTTAATAATCATAAATCAGTCAATGCAGAGTGACACAATGTATAGATATCTTGGTTTTAATCTCTAACGTGATTGCATCTTTATTAAAAAAACATATTTTAATTCTGTTTGGTGTATAAACTGTAACATGTATGTCCTTCAAGTATACATCTTTTTTGAAATGGAGATGCTAATATTTTTTAAATTGATTTTAGGATTAATTCATTATCATTTGCTACACAAAGTGCTACCAACAAGGTAGGGTGCTATTTGCCATTCCTTAACCAGCTCTACACATTGTGTAGAGCTGGCAAACAATTGGGAATGGCAGAATATAAAGAACTGACTTACATGCTAATTAACCAGTCCAATATAGTGGAGCTATTCAGAAAGCTATAACTCAATCATGTACACTTGTTGTAGGCTTTTGCCTTGTACACCAATAATTTTGGAATACAAGCACAATTACACTTACAAAAAAAGTATTAGGGGTTTGCTGCTGTTATTATTATGTTGTGTGTCCAACAGGCTTTAAATCAGAATGTTGCTGCTGCAGCTGCTACCAGAACTTGGGCAAGAAGAAAGAGGAGGGTGTTTAGATCCCATTTGACATATCATGGACTGCATGCAATAGAAATTGTTGAGAAATACAGGGTGGACAGGGAAACACTGGTGGAAATATGCAACCTCTGTCTCCCCCAACTCAGGCCACAGGGACATCACGGAGAACCCATTCCAGTGGAAACAAAGGTATGCTAAGTGTTATGTAAATTAGCTGCTGATTCTTTTCAGAGACCAACAGGGGATATATTAGGGGTGTCACAGACATCAGCCTATAGAATATTACATCAGTTTTTAAATGCAATGGTACTACATGCAAGGTAGCATATCTGTTTCCCATGAACACCACAGGATAGAGCAACAATCATGCAGGAATTTTATGCAATACCACACTACCATAAAGTGTTGAGGGCCATAAATTCCACAAACATAGAAATAAAAGCCCCACTTCCGGAACAGGGAAGGCGGTACATCAACCAAAAAGGTTTCTACTCTATAAACTGACAGGTTGTCTGCAATGCCCAAGTGATCATCTTCAATGTCTGTACAGGTAACCCAGGCAGTTTCCATAACTCACGCATATGGCACAATTTTGAGTTGTACACCAGGTTTACTAGGGGTGACATTCCTCAAGAGAATTTAATCGGGGATGAAAGTTATGCACTGGAGCCCTGACTCATAACATGAGAAACCCACACAATCACACTGAGCAAGGACAGAATGAGGCACACCCTCAAACTAGGAATATCATAGCACATGTGTTTGATTTGCTTAAATCAAGATTTCAGTGTCTAGACACATCAGGAGGTGCACTGCAGTACAGCTAGGCCACCTGTGCTAGAGTACGTACAGTTGGTGTCATGTTACACAATATCATTCTCGATAAACAGCTTCACCAAGGACAGCAAGGGGCAGGACCACAGTTTCAAGGACCACAGGCAGGGCCTGTAACAGCAGTAGCAGATACAGATAAGAAGTCTAAGGGTGAACTGCAGGCTGCAGACAGTGCTGGCAGACAAAGGCATGCACACTATGCCCTGGCTCTGGTTGAGGTGGCAAAGAATGGCACACACAATCACCTACCTAGATCAAAGCCTAAGATCCTATGCACATACACATAGGAAAATTGATGCCTGTCAGACACTATCACCTTTACTCAACCATGTAATGGTGGTGTCCTGATAGCACCAGACAGGGAAACCCCCAAGGACACAATTTTTTCCTGCAGTAATGACAAGGTAAGTGTGGAGCATGTAAAGAAAAAAAAAGATATATAACTGATTACTCTCATAAGGAAATATGTACATGCCTTTAGGCAGATCTTTTATTTGAGGTGTACAGTTATGTTAGCAATACCGCTTCTGTAAAATATTTGCAACATAACAGGTATGTGTTAGAAGCAATAGCCGGCATCAAGCATTTCAGCTGACCATTGTCCATAAAACTTGGAATAGGTGAATTATACCCTCATTTGCATAACTATACCAAAAATCAAGACTGAAATACCTAATGCTACCAATGGTATAATGATAATACTACAGACCAAGCCAAAGATACGCAGGGAAGACACAGTGCACGGATCAAACCATTACAGTATTAAATCCAAAAGAATATCCAGCACATGGGAAAGGTAAAAATATTTAGTAATTTAATGTGGCAAAACCCATAAATACAATAAAGCAAACTGGTTTCAGCTAAAAGATTATAGCCTTCTTCAGTGCAACAAAAATGCATTCCTCAGTGCAACAAAAATGTATTCAATGGGACAAACCCTTGCTACTGCTTATATATCTCAGTGAGCTAAAGTAATCCATCAATTAATCTAAACCAGGACTAGCTTAACTCATTCAAGCCTGGTTTGAATAAAGCACCTAGCCTAATAATCCAAGCAGATTTTCTTTGATTTAATAAATTGTGCCATGAAGCTTTACATGACTTGTTCATATGAATTTTATCTATTATAGTAAAGGTGAATTTGGCAGTTTTATGTGTTAAAGTATGATGTTAAGTTGTCAATCTCGCCTTCATTCTTGCTGGATGGGTTCGGAGCCAATCTTCGGCTCTGACTCGGCCTATACTAAAGCTCGAGAGCTATTTTTACTGGCTCGAGGATACCCTGTATCCCACAATGCTAGGAGCTAACTACCCAGATCTCGTTTGCCGCTTCAGCTGCGAGGTTGCGTTTTTGCCGGCTTTCAGGTTAGATTTGTAAAAATCTTTTTTGGTAAGGTTTTTCCTATCTTTTTTCAGTATTAGTTTTACTGATAGATCCTGCTTACCCCTCTAGTCTATCCCCGCCTTAGATAGTTCCCTTTCGGGTTTATTTCTATCTCGTTCCCTACCCTCCACTCCATAGATTACTAGGCCTTTGGGCTAATTTTTAGTTTAGTTTATAGTTAATTTTAGTTTAAATTACTTCTTTTTGTCAGTTTGTGTGTGTGTGTGTGTGTGTGTGTGTGTGTGTGTGTGTGTGTGTGTGTGTGTGTGTGTGTGTGTGTGTGTGACTAGACTAAGTAAGTTTGAGTGTGGGTGTTTGTTGTGTGTTACTTGTCATCCCTGTCAGGATGTCTAAAGATTCCAGGGTTTCAGGCTTCAAGAAGTGTGACTCGTGCTGTCAGAAGATGTCTCTGACAGACGGTCACACTTCTTGTGTTTATTGCCTGGGCCCTCTGCACCTGCAGGACTCTTGTTCTGTCTGCCATACATTCAGTCCTAGAGTCCTGCAGGAGCGCAGAAACAAGCTTATCTTGAGAGGCTTATTGAAGCCCAAAGGTTCCCCGACCAAGTCTTCGTCGGGTAAACCTTCGAAGCCTACTAAGCCATGGGCTCCACGTTCAGAGCCTTCGGCTAGTGGTGCTCTTAGTGCTTCTACGTCGGCTCCGGCCGGAGCCGATGCTCCCAAGACTCAGTCGGCTCCGATTGTTGTGTCGGAACCATCTGCAAGCCGTAAGCGCTCCAAGTCTCCTTCTTTGGAGTCAGTCCATTCGGCTCCGAGATCTCCCTTGCTTTCGGAGCGGAGCCATCGGTCCCATTCCTCTCGGTCTTCCAGGCTTTCAGAGCATGACCTCGACAGGGTTTTTAGCAGACTCCTTAAGTCACAGGTACTGGCCCAGATTCTTCATAGCCCTTCTCATCAGACAGCAGCTATCCCCATTCCATCGTCGATTCCTCCTTCGACTCTTCCTCTGAGCTCGGAGCCGGAGTTCATGGGAGCCGGGACCGTCGACACGTCAGAGCCGATACCACACCTTTCAGCTCCATCGTCGGCTCTGATTTCTTCCATGGTCCCATCCTTGGAGGGATCTGGGCGCTGGGACTCCCTCGTTGGCTCCGAGGGGGCGAGTGGCATCAGACCATTGTCCGACCCCGTTCTCCCTCTCAGAGCCTCGGCGCAGGTGAGTTCGGCCTCGACATTGGCCTCTGAGCCATCCCTCTCAGTGCCGGGAGGGGTCCTTATCTCTTCGGAGTGGGGACCTTCTTCTTCCCTGCCTGATAGAGGTGCTTTTGAGGTCATGAGGAGTGTGCTGGCCCCTGTGCCTGCTTCACGGTCAGCTCCCTCAGCTCCTCCCACTGTTGTGCCTGCTACAGTCTCTACCCATCTTCTCGACCCCGACCGCAGAGATCCAATGCCTCAGGTGCCCCCATTGGGAGTATCCTCCTCTTCCGAGGCCTCCCCTGATCCATCAGGGGAGCCCCCTCAGAAGAGAAAATGCAAGAGGAAGCATGTGGACTCCCCTGAGTCCATCACATCTGACACCGACTTGGATGAGTTGGAAGGGTCCCCACGGTCCCCCTCTGAGGATGTCTCCTTTTCTGACATCTTTGAGATCCTCAAGCAGAGGGGGAACTGGTCTACCCTCAATCCTTCCAAGGATGAGTCGGTTTACCTAGAGGCTTTTGGTTCTCGCCCTTCCACCTCCTGGGTGTCTCCGCCCTTTGACCCCCTCATGGAAGTGGTGGCGCAGAAGGCATGGATGGCTCATGACATGATGGAACCTACCCCATGGAGGCCTTCAAAATTTATCACAGCCCCTTCTGATAAGCAGTTTTTAACCAAGGGTGTCCCTGTTGATGCCATGGTGGTGGCGGCAGCCACTAAGAAGGAACTGGCTGATCCTTCAGTATCGATCCATCCTCCTAATAAGGAATCTAGGACTATGGATAGGTATGGCAAGCGGATGTTTTCTTCAGCGACCTTTACCATGCGGTCGCTGAATTACTTGTGTCATTTCACCTGCCTTCAAAGAGACATGCTCAAAGAAATGTGTGATACTCTACAGGATCCAACAGCTGTGGGGTCTCAAGACAAAAATCAACTCCCAGCTGGCAACCCTAAACTCAATTGTTAACTCCTCCATACGGCTTATTTCTTATGCGGCCGATGGGGTGAGTAGGGCTGCAGGCACAGGCGTGGCCTTAAGGTGTCATGCCTGGATGCGGCTTTGTAACTTTGCTGACCCGTTCAAGGCGTCCTTCACTAACTCCCCCTTTGACGGTTTGGCCTTGTTTGGACCTCAGGTGAAGGATACTTTGACCAGATGCGAACAGGATGGCAAGACTCTCTCTGCCGTGGGAGTCCATTTTTCCACCCCATCTAGACCATACCCTAAGGGTCAGAAGGGTGGAAAAATGTGGTTTTGCAAACGACAGGGAGTCGCGCCTGATGCATGAGGTGAGTTCCCCTCTAGAGGCAGGGGGGGGGACAATAACAGACGCCACCCTAGGGGCAGAGGGGTGAAGCTGTCTCTAGCAAGCCCTTCCAGCATCCCTGAGAAGCTGTCTCTAGCAAGCCCTTCCAGCATCCCTGAGAAGCTGCCCGACTGTCCGCCTTCGGAGGCAGTCGGGGGAAGATTATCACTGTACCCAGAAGCCTGGCTTTCCCTCACCCAAGACAGATGGGTATGGTCAATCATATCTGAGGGTTACGAAATTCCTTTTGCCCACACCCCAACACAGCCAAAAAGGCCCCTTCCAGATGTTCCACCCAGTCTATGGGAACAAGCAGTATTAGAAATCTCAAAACTGCTAAGAAAAAAAGCCATCCAACCAGTCCCAGCAGACCAGCAAGGATCCGGAATCTACTCCAAGTTCTTTTTGGTACCAAAAAAGACAGGGGACTGGAGACCAATTTTGGATCTCAGCAGGCTGAACAGGTCTGTCCAAAAAAACGAAGTTCCGGATGGTCACGCTACAGTCCATTCTACCCTTTTTGGGCCAGGACAATTGGATGTGCTCTATAGACCTTCAGGATGCGTACTACCACATCAAGATGCACAGGTGCTCCAGGAGGTTCCTCCGCGTCCGTCTGGGAGCCAGTCACTACCAGTTCAGGGCCCTGCCCTTTGGTCTCACTACAGCCCCCCAAGTGTTCACCAAATGCATGGCAGTTGTTACGGCTCATCTGAGACTTCAAGGATTCCAGGTGTTTCCATATCTGGACTACTGGCTCCTTACCGCCACCACCAGCATCAACTTCTTCAGTCCAGAGATTACACCATTCAAATTTGCAAAGAGCTAGGTATCTCCATAAATTTTGAAAAGTCTGCCTTGTCGCCTTGTCAGTCTATTACTTTTATAGGCACCATGTTAGACACAGTCGAACTGTCTGCAAAACTAACCACACAAAGAATTTCAGATATTCGCGGACACATTCACATCCTTCTTCATATCAACAGAATCCAGGCCAGGTTTGTACTGAAAACTTTAGGTCTCATGGCAGCAGCCATTACGTTACTCCTCCTAGCTTGCTTTCACATGCAGATCCTTCAGTGGATGCTCTTTTCCCAGTGGTCCTTTCAACAGCTTCCAATGTCACACAACATTTTAATCACCCAATCATGCAAGAAACACCTTTCTTGGTGGATGGTCTCCCTTCAAGTCATTCAGGGCAGACCCTTTGTTCTCCCCCCACCCCTGGTTGCTACAGTGACAACGGACGCCTACACAAACCAAAAAGAATCACTGTTCCAATGTTCACCAAAACACCAAAAATACAGAACAGATGGAAGAGGCACAAATCCGTAATCCACATGAATTCCTTTATTAAAACGACTCTTCAGTCCAATAAAACGCAGAAACAATAAGTTTGACTATACAGTCCACTAACGCGATTACACCAGCACTGCGTTTTCATTTAAACCACTTCATCAGATGGAGACAAATGCATACCTACACAAAAACCACTCCTTATATATTCATCAAAATAATTAAACAATTAGTTAATTAAAGGGAACAAGATACTTAAACATTTAAAGGGGTAAGACTTATAATGCATACAACACATACATTAAAATATATTATAATGGATTCCCCCCACACTGACCTGATACATTAATGGATTAATAAATTAATATTATTATCAAAATTTAATAAAAACTTTATAATAACTTAATCTAATAAAACAAACTAAATTATTTAATACAACCAGCAAAAGCATTACAGCTTGTGGTATCCTATACTACCAACACTTTATAATGTAAACTGATTTTAATACACATTTAAAATAAGATAAATATAGAAAAAAATAATAAATAAAAAAACATAAAATGAAAACACTTAAAGCTTAGCTGATCTCAGCTTGAGTACAGGTGATAAAGAGATGGCATCATTTAGACCTGGAGGTTTATTCACCTCAAAGGAAAGCTGCCACAACAGCTCTTTATACTCAATTGAAGTTTCCCATAGCCCACCTCTTACATCCTTTTCCACTACTTCCAACACAAAGAAGCTAAATTTAGCTTCCTGGCAAATTAATTTATGTCGGTATAAAGCATTATTAGTACATTTTGTTTTTATCTCATAGTAATGCTCATAAATTCTATTTTTTAACTTTCTTTCCGATTTCCCTATATAAAATGCATCACAATGATCACACAAACCTAAATAAACTATCCCAGAGGTGTGACAATTCGCAAAATATTTGCTCTGGATGAGTCTGTCCCTGCTCTCTAAAAAAATTGTTTGCTTAGTACAAATAAATGGGCATTGGGAACACCTTCCACATTTAAAGGTTCCTAATTTCCCTTCCTTAACTTTTTTCATACCATATTTACCCTCCAGAATAGTCTTTAAGCTTTTGCCCCTTCTATATGTACATTTCAAAGGTTCTTCAAAGATACATTTCAAATCCGAAATCTGACCAAACCTACACCATTCTTCCTCCAAAATCTTCCTAATTCTAGGTGCACTACCATTATAATCAACTACAAAATTGCCTGTACCCTCACTGTTAAGCTTTGTAGATTTCATCTCATTCAAGACAAAATTTGAACCCAAAATGGACAACGGACACCTCCCTGATCGGGTGGGGGGGGGCATTTTCAGGGCAGGACAGACCAGGGCACATGGCAACCTTTCGAGTGCCACCTGTACATAAATGTCCTGGAGATGAGAGCAGTACATTTAGCATTGCAAGCCCTTCAGGACTCTCTTCCCATCGGGACTATTGCAGTTCAGACGGACAATATGTCCATAGTGTGGTACATCAACAAGCAGGGCAGAACCAAGTCCTATCCCTTATGTCGAGAAGCACTCAGACTTTGGCAGTGGGTGATCTCTTCTCAGCGGTTTCTGATAGCAATGCATATCCCCGGGATGTCCAACGTCATAGTGGACAGGCGGAGCAGAGCCATTCTCATGCCACACGAGTGATCTCTCAAGCAGTCAGTAGTGTAAAAAATTTTGGATGGGGTCAGCCTTGCTGCGACCTTTTCGCAACACCTCAAAACAGCAAGTGCCATGCCTTCTTCACTCTCTTCCCTCTTCCCGGCCACCCCCCCAGAGATGCTCTAGTCCACGATTGGCCCCGGGTTCTTCTGTACGCTTTTCCCCTCTTTCCATTAATCACACAGTTGATTCAGAAAGCTACCGCATTGAGATCCACAATGATCCTCATTGTCCTTTACTGGCCTCGACAAATCTGGTTTCCATTCCTGCATCATTACCTCTTGGAGCAGCCCTGGCATCCGGACCCAGTGCCAGATCTCTTGACCCATCAGTCGGGCGAGCTGCACCAGTCCCTCCCCTCTCTCAATCTCACAGCTTGGTTGCTCCACTTCCAACATTAGCCAGGCTTCCCTTTATTTCCCATTCGGTGCGTGACATCATTCTAGCTTCCTTCAAATCTTCTACCAGGAGGATTTATGCTAGCAAATGGAAACATTTTTCCTTCTGGGCAGAGACTAGAAACATAGACCCTTTCACGGCATCTATCCAATCAGTCCTAGATTTCTTGGCCGAACTTTTTCAATCAGGTTCTTCTTCGTCCACTATCAGAGTTCAGTTAGCAGCCATTTCAAATTTTCATGTTGGCTTGTCGGACTCCACTGTTATGTCCCATAAACTTTGTAAAGCCTTCCTTAAAGGTATCTTTTTACTTAAGCCCCCGATCAGAGATCCCCCACCACAGTGGGATTTGAATCTGGTTTTAACCTCTTTGATTGATTCTCTCTCCCTTTGAACCTGCGGCTTCCTGTTCCTTGAAGTTACTCTCATGGAAAAGTCTATTTCTAGTGGCCATTACTTCCACGAGGAGAGTCTCAGAACTTCACGCCCTTTGCGTTTGTCCTCCTTATCTGGTTTTCCATAAAGATAGAGTGTATCTCAGAACTAACCCGTCTTTTTTACCTAAGGTATCTTCTGAGGCAAATCTAACCAGACTATCGATCTCCCAGCTTTCTTTCCAAATTACTCCAACAGAGCAGAACAAAAGTTGCATTTTTTGGATGTTCACCGTCAACTCCGTTACTACCTGGATAGAACCAAGCAAGTTAGGAAATCTGAGCAGCTCTTCCTGTCTTATGCGGAAGGAAAGAAAGGCCTTCCAGTTTCCAAAGTAACCCTTTCTAGATGGTTGGCTTCTGTGATTACTTTCATCTATGAACTGAGGCATCAAGAACTTCCTTCAAGGCCTAGAGCCCACTCAACTAGAGCCTTAGCTATGACGATAGCCTTTCAGGCTAGGTTGCCTATAGACTCCATTTGTGCGGCAGCCACATGGGCCTCTCCTCATACATTTATTTCTCATTACAAACTGGATATGGCCTCCAGAAGCCGAGCTAATTTTGGTTCCACCATTCTCAAGAGTCTGTTCCGATGAGCCACCCAGGGTTGAAGTGCTAGGGATGCGGTCCCATCCAGCAAGAATGAAGGCGAGATTGACAACTTAACATTGAGAAGTTATGTACCTACCATAACGTTCCATGTTAGTTTTCTTCTTCTCGCCTTCTTTCTTGCGTCCCACCCTCCAACCCCCTAGCCTGGACAGACCGAGAGGATCCTTCTGGGCCTTCTTTTCATCCCAGTATGGACTCCCATGGTTGCTTTTGCTTGGTATGTTCTATATATAGGTATTCCTCTTTCTCCTTTGTTCTGAGAACAGAACTGCTATGGTGTTGGCTATCAAACGAGATCTAGGTAGTTAGCGCCTAGCATTGTGGGATACAGGGTAGCCTTGAGCCGGTAAAAATAGCTCTCGAGCTTTAGTATAGGCCGAGTCGGAGCCGAGGATCAGCTCCGAACCCATCCAGCAAGAAAGAAGGCGAGAAGAAGACAACTAACATGGAACGTTATGGTAGGTACATAACTTCTCATTTATAAATGGCACTGGAAACCCTTTTGTTTCTGATTTCACTTAAGTGCTCACTAATTCTGTGTCTGAAAGGTCTGGATGTTTGTCCAACATAAAATGAAGAACAAAAACAAGTGGCCAAATAAACTATACAATCACTGCTGCAATTTCCAAAACATCTTACCTCATAAAATTTGGATGTATTACAGCTAGTAAATTCCTTAGTATGAAATACATGTGTGCAAGCACTACAGTGACCACAAGAAACACATCCAGATAATATGTCACCAAATAAGGTTCTTTGTTGGCTAATAAATGGACAGTAATGTTTATAATGGAGCAAATAGGAATTTATAGTTCTGCCCCTACAGTATGAAAATAGACATCTGGGATTCAACAATTTACTCAATTTATCTTGGGCTAACAAAATGTCCCAATGATTATTTATGATACTTTTAAATCTATTAGTATTGGTCCCAAAAGTAGTGACTAGCCTAACTGGCTGTGAAGAATGATTATCAGTCCAAATAGTTCTATCCTTATATTATAACAATTGGCACCTGTCTATTTGATCAACCTCATGTAAATTTCAAATAACAGAATCCTGATGATATCCCCTAGTACGTAACCTATAGGTTAAATCTTCCTGGCAGGCTTTCAAAGTTTGTTTGGAGGAACAAATAAGTTTAATACGTAGATATTGAGACTTAGGAATATTGTTGATGATGTGGTGAGGATGATAGCTTGAGGCATGTAACAAGGTGTTATATTCTGGAAATTTTCTATATACTTGTGATTCCAGTGTATGATCCTCCTGTCTAGTTATAATAACATCCAAAAATGTTATTTGTTGATATTCAATGTGCAATGTAAACTGAATACCCCACTTGTTAACATTAAGGTATTGTATGAATTCATGCACATATTGCTGATCCCCCCACCACACCATCCAACAATCGTCCAAATATCATCTCCAAATATCAAGCTGATCCAAAAATATATTATGATTATCATCATATATTAACTGTTCCTCCAAAAAACCCATAAACAGGTCAGCGTGAATGGGAGCAAAAGATGCTCCCATCGCCGTACCACGAACCTGCCAGTATGATTTTCCATGAAAATAAAAAACATTTTTTGACAACACATGTTCAGTTAAACTTACAAGAAGTGTGTTAAACCCAGGAGAATATAGCTGTGATTTGTCAAGCCAGAACCGAATAGCCTGTAGACCTGCTCAGTGTGGTATACTAGTGTATAGAGAGGTTACATCTAGTGTACATAGATGCCAAGTTGATTCCAATTGTGTGTCCTGAATAATATTAAGAAATTGTGTGGTGTCCTTCAACCTAGCCCTAACCATAGATAGCAAAGGTTGTAAATGTTCTGTAAGGAAGGCAGATAAAGGTTCAGTTAATGATCCCCTGCCAGATACAATAGGCTGTCCTGGAGGCTTAGTAGATTGTTCATGTATCTTAGGTAGCAGATATAAATACTAGGGCATGGGATCTGAAACCTTCAGTTGTCTACAGATTTTCTGATTAATTATGCCTTCCTCAGTTGCTAGGTTAGGAATGATTCAATTTATTTTTTTAAAATTCAGAGTTGGATCAACTACTATATATATATATATATATATATATATATATATATATATATATATATATATATATATATGTAGAATCAGGGATCAGACAATTGATTTTCAGCCTCCGCCTGATACATATTCCAATCCATGACCACAATGCCACCATCGTTATCTACTGACAGAATAACTAGATCATGATTATTACTAAGGTCCTCTAATGCTTTTTGTTCTGCTTTAGACAAGTTGTATCTAACCGGCTGATGTTCATGAGAAAAGTGACGTTCTTTTAACACACACTCTCTGAAAACTGCAACATGCTTGTCCATGGGGGGCTCAAAATTGGATTTTCCAAAATAGAAACCAGTAGATCCTTGAATATTTTGTGTATCTGAAAAAAAATATTTTCAAATTAAGTAGTCTACAAAAATCATTGAGTTCATTGACCAAAGTGTGTTCAGGTACCACAAAAGTCGGCACAAAACTGAGACCCTTATTCAGTAATTTAATCTGTACATCAGACAGTTGGTATGATGAAATGTTGTGTACATTATTCACTGAGATACAATCTTTTCCAACAATTGTTGAATGCTGTGTTTTTTTTTCTATGTTTCCTACCCCAGCTACATTTTTTATGCCTAAACGGTCTACATGAGGTTTCCTTTTAGCCACCGGAGATTCTTGGGTAGAAAGGGAGTCCAAATCAGTGGCAGAGGACGCATCCTTCTCAGACGTGCCACTGTAAACCTGTCCTGATTTTCTAAGTATTGATCTAGGTCTTTTCTTACGATTAGTTGGTTTAAAATCAGAATCTGAAAATCACACACTTTTTTGAGTAAAAGGGTTTCCCCGTTTCATATTCTGTAATGTCCCTTTGGAAATTTAGGGTTTTCTTCTTAACTAGCTGTTCCTCCAATATAGATAAATCTTTGGCCAAGTTATTTAAATAGCCACTAAAGAAGGTTTCTGTCTCATAAATTTTGGCCTGGTCACAGCTAATAGTAACCTCCCCTATGCATTTATCAATCCTCCTTTCATAATATGCAATTAGGATGTCTACAAAAAACATGGGTGCTTTGTGTTGTGCTAAGGCCCAATCCTGAGATAATCGGTCATCTATCTGTCCCACCAGGGGTTGAATCCTGACTCGTAAACCTCATGGTGTGATGTCTTTATGCTTATAAGCTTTAAATAATTATAGGTGCCAAATATTGGCCCTAAGTGTTCTCATATTTTTAGTCAACTTTTGAAATAATTGGCCACAAATATATTGTGGGTCATCCTTATCTGCAACAGTATTAGTAACATTGGATGATTTAAAACCAAAAATCTCTAAATTATCTACATCAGCTGATAAACCTTGTAATAGCTTAGTGAGGTCCATGATAACAAAACAATTTTGTCAACAGTTGAATGAATAATGTTCTCCAATATTCAGTTATGAATCCAAATATTGAAATATATCTGACCCAAATCGAATATTTATTCAACCATAAAAAGGAACAAACCAACAACCAAATTAGACACCAATAGCAAACAAAACCAGATCAGAAACCGGTTGTATAAACCCGTATTATGAGTCACTGGATGTTGGTCTCAATAATTCCCTTACTGCAAAAATTCGAAATATATCACACACATTAAGTGTTAATATCTCTCAGGCCCAGAATATAGAATATAAAGATTTAACCACCATAAAAATTGGTAAAGGCCGACCTACGTCTCTGCCACTCACTATTATTAACTGTTGGTGTATAAAAGCACTATAAACAGTTCCACCTAATCTAGTTCGCAATAAGGTTCTTAATAGGAACATATACTGGTGGGTAAAAGGTGAGTGACTTCGTATTCCTTTTTTACATTTTTGTTGCACTGAAGAAGGCTATAATCTTTTAGCTGAAACCGGTTTACTTTATTGTATTTATGGGTTTTGCCACATTAAATTACTAAATATTTTTACCTTTCCCATGTGCTGGATATTCTTTTGGATTTAATACTATAATGATAATACTAACCAATAATAATACAATGTGGTACAACATTATAGCATTAAGCCATTCACAAATTAGTAGAAATAAGAAATCAACAACTTTTGATCTGCAATACATATTGATAAATCCAATCTTGTGAATATGGAAGCATCAGCTATCCAATGCATGCATCAGAAACATGCAACCCTAAGTAACAAAGACATGTGCAAAGGGCAGGCTACAGTCATCTTCATCACTTGTACAGGGTAGCAGGGTAGAGCAAGGCTGACACCAAACAAGTGAGCATGTCCAAGTAAGAAACACATATATCTTTCAGAGTATGCAGTGTTCAGGGCCAATAACAACAGATCTGTAGCACTAGTTATGCATAACTGATGTCTGCTGGATGATCTCTCAGCTGGACTATGCACAGAACCATGACACTGTGGCCTACCATGTCTGTGTGGGGACACTGCAATCAGTGATAAAGTAGTGGATGTAGTGTCACTGTGGGAGTGGGATGTTGCATGGACACTTCTGCTAATACCAGAAGATGGAGCAGCTCTTCAGCCACATGGATACACACCCTCCCCAACAGATGTTGCTTCACAGTAACTGCCCAATTCAGTGTGTTGTTCATCCTGTCTAAGGAGTTGCCCACATGGTTCAGTGAGTCACTCACATCAGAACGCATGACATTCAGTAGTTGCACTATCTCTTCCAAGGCCCTGGTAGAACATGACTTTGCCTCCACTATGGCCCTACACATACTTCTGTTGGCATCTAGTGACATACCAGCTTCAGGAGGAGAGTGGACAGCAGGCCTCCTCTGAGCACCTCTACCAACCCCCCTATGTGGCAACATGCCCTCACGATGGATAACAGTAGAGACAGCCAGTTGTGCAACCAGAGTAACCACAATAGCCCAATCAACTGTATTAACCTCAACCTGTCCAAACTCAGAGGTCTTTGTGTCCTGGGTATACATAAGCTTACCAACTTTGTCCAAAATGGGCCTATGTCATTTCAGCAAACAGCCACATAATTGAATGGCATTGCATCAAAAATTCAGTCCATCTAACCATTCTGACTGAGATTGCATTACAATGGAATCAGGAAATATGCCTTTTTCCCCACTGTAGTGTGGTCTCAGAGTTGGCGTATATAGTTGGGGGGGGGGGGTGCAATGCTGTTTGATGATGTGGCCATTTGCTGAAATGGTATAGACCTGTTTTGGATACAGTCCCATCCAAAACATGGGCAGGAGATGTGGGATTCATAACCTCAGTGTCAGACTGACCATGTGCATCCCCAGACTATGTCTGTTCATCACAACCATCATCATCAGAGGCTACTGATATTCTGACATCAGGTGGTATAAGTTCCACATTGCCACTCTCAGGATCACCTGTGATAACAAATAATAAACACAACAAATAGAAAAATGGAGAATACAACTGATCACATATTTTCCTTATAATAAAGGTATGTTAAACTCCATAACAGATGCTAAAGCTATGAAACCTTTACTGTAATATGGACTTGAATCTATCTTATATACAGTATTAACAATTAACAGATGTGTGCTTACCATGTGCAGGTGGGCTGGTTGCCTGCAACCCAGAAGTGTCCATATGAGATGAATGGAAAGGAAAGAAGTCTGCTAAGTATCACAATGCAAATTAAACAAGAAAAAGAGAACAATCCCCTTCACAAGTTCAAATTAAAAAGGTTCTCATAAAAAAGTTAGTGAACAGCTGGGTTTCCCCCAAACCCAAAGCAAACTCCACTGTTTCTGCATGACTGTAGTTTGATTCACACAGTTGTCACACTGGCTATATCGGACATCTGGAATATATGCACAGAAAGATATAACAATGACACTTTTGCTTCTTGCATACCTAGAAGGACATCTTATCACACCCTGGGTCTGTCTTTCACATTTGCACCAATGTCAAGGATTCTGGAGAAACCTACTGATGAGCTATCTAGTGGACAGCAACACCTCAGTTTCAGTTAGTGGTGGTTCAGTAGCAGGACCACCTTTCCCTGTAGCCACCTGTTCCCAAGCAATTGCAGTGGCTCTATGGCAGACTAAGGTTGTCATGTCAGTTGCCCAGTGTCTTGTCTGGGAGTAGGATTTCCATGGCCTCCATCTGCATTAAGGTCATCGACTACCTGCTGCTATATCCTGCCTCAGGCAGATTGGCCACCTCTACCTCTCCCTAACAGAAAAGTTCCATGGCTATATAAGGCCTGAATAATTACTACATTTTCTGCATCACCATATGGTAACTTACGGGATACAGATGTCTTCTTGGGTGCCATATCCCTGTATGAGAAGATACAGAAAATAAAGAAATAAAACGTGGCAACCTACTGACAGGTACAATCCTTTAATGAAGCGCTTTTCGTTCAATACAATTCCTTGAACTTCTTCAGATACACGTAAAATTACAAAATGATTTAAATATCTATGATGTCAAGTCAGCTGATCCCAGCTTACTACAAATTAAAAGGGCTACGCTGAAATACTTAAAATACTTAAAGTAAAAACACTAAAGGCATCGCAGAACCAATAAAACCATTTACATTTTCAAGTTGTACTAATATAGTATAAATAAGTGTGTTACTTGTATGCTTTTGGAAATGTTCTTAACCATTGTAATGATAATAATAATAATAATAACAATTGAGCTTCCCAGTATTATTATTCCTATTTAGACAGCAGTACATACGTATCAGTCTGTAATACAGATGCTAACATGTTACTATCTACATAAACTGATTTTTAAGATAGGCATAATTGAACACATATCATTGAGTCCAGGCTCATTATATGCATTTAGGCGTATTTGCCATACTAATTCCAACTTTTCTAGTTCTAATTCAGTTGGTCCACCCCTTATTTTTGGTGCCATTTGGTCTAATATCCAAAATTTAAAAGTGTCAGTTTTGTAATTACATACAATATTGATTTTCAACACATTAAAAGCATTATATGGAAAAATTGGAACATCATTACTCAGGATAAAGAACTTCTTGAGAAATTAGGATTAGTCCCGAAATTCACAACAAGAAGAGATAGGAATTTCAAAAATATATTTGAAAGTTTGGAGAATGTGACAACTAAATGTAAGGGCATGCAACAATGTTATGCCTGCCCGTACTGTAAATATATTCATGTAGGTACATCAATAGACATTCAGATTAACAACAGTAATAATAATAAAAAAGTGTTGAAGAGTACGGGCAAATTTAATTGTAACTCTAAAATAGTCATATACTTATCTAAGTGTCTACACTGTCCCAGTTTCTATGTAGGCAAAACTAAACATAGATTGAGGGACAGAATATACGACCATTTATATAGTATCAAAAAAATAAATCGGGATAGTGCACTAGCTAAACATGTCCAAGAAAATCCTGGTCACACTTTTAAATTTTGGATAACATGTTAGCATCTGTATTACAGACTGATACGTATGTACTGCTGTCTAAATAGGAATAATAATACTGGGAAGCTCAATTGTTATTATTATTATTATTATCATTACAATGGTTAAGAACATTTCCAAAAGCATACAAGTAACATACTTATTTATACTATATTAGTACAACTTGAAAATGTAAATGGTTTTATTGGTTCTGCGATGCCTTTAGTGTTTTTACTTTAAGTATTTTAAGTATCACATCGTAGCCCTTTTAATTTGTAGTAAGCTGGGATCAGCTGACTTGACATCATAGATATTTAAATCATTTTGTAGTTTTACGTGTATCTGAAGAAGTTCAAGGAATTGTATTGAACGAAAAGCGCTTCATTAAAGGATTGTACCTGTCAGTAGGTTGCCACGTTTTATTTCTTGGTTTTAACAGTCTTTTGTTTTTAACACGAGTTTGTAAGATACAGAAAATAGACACACACAATTACATATATAACAAACAGACAGGATGACTGTGAGCTCAGTTCTATGTGAAGATCAACATGCACACAAACAATTTCTATGTGTTAAGTGCTAATTTATATCTACACACAAGTTAGGCCTCCTAAAAACCCCAACTTCCCATCCCCCACAACCCCACTATCAACCCAACCCCACAACAACTTTGCCCAATCTCTTTCACACAATCCCCCCACCAACCTACCGACAACAAAAAGAAGTATATTTAAAACTCAATTATCAGCAGAAATATTATAAAACCTTTTGTAATAGATACAACATAGGTGTAAAATTTGTAATACATTGCTGCATTAACAATATAAATGCAGCATTAGACAAGTACCACCTAAATGTTACAACTGCCATATCCACCTCTGTGAATTTCAGTCTGGTAGACATATAAAAACAACAGTTTTTTTCTTTTCCTGCTAACACAGATAAAAATATCAGACCTTACTACATATTTACAATACAATAGTAGTCTTCAATAAGTGTGAAAACATGACATACAGAATAAAAAATAATACTAAATTGGTCATGTAGCATTTTGTAGCAGAATTTTAGAAATGCAGACATGGTTATAGCAAAAGGCAGGGATAAAAGTAAATACGTCTAAAATTATACAAATGCTTTTCAGCAATCAATGTTCTTCACCTTTTAATGTTAAACTAAAAGCAATACTTAAAAAATAGCAGCATACCTTGACAATACATCACTATAGAACATAGATAATTCTTGCAAAGTCATGTTCTACTAGCAGTATCAAGCTATGTGTTTCAGAATAGTCTCCCCAGTGCAATACAAGAGGACCCTTTACCTTTTTGTATAATGCAGAGTCAGCTCTGTGAGCACCATGAATATGCAAATGAGGTGTCAAATCATTAGCATTCCTGAATACCAAAAGCTGATGTAAGTCTATGGAATGTAAATGTGCTGTAATGACCTACACAATTACATGCACACACCCTAGTAATACAAAACCAGCACTGAGAAGTGTTCCTTTTAATGACTTTCAGGTGTCTTTGATTAGCCCGACTGCAGGAGCAATCAGCTTTCACATTCTCCCTTCTTTGATATACACCTACTAAGGGTGCATCCCAGAGAGAGACTTAAAAGGTCTGCAAGTAAAGTGACTGATTTAGGGGATCAACAGTCCTAACATTCAAATGCTGGCTTAAATGACCACAGTTACTGGCCCTTAGTAGGAAATGATGTTTACATTAAAGGGAGTACTATAAGCATTGTTAAAGATAACTTATGTCAAGAAAGCATAGCTAGCGTTATTGTTTTTATGAAAGCATAGATAATGAAAGGACACAACAGACAGACAGAAAGAAAGGGATACACCTGCAGTGATGGCAGTCATTGTTTAATATTGCATTAGTATTTACCTATGCTAACTGTTGGCAATATTCCAATCATCCAGATATTCACAGTCAAATGTGGAATGACAACTTTCATAAATTGTTTGTGTTGCACTTCCAATGTGGCTTTATATGTCACATTATCATTACATCTAAGTTCTACATCACCTTGCTAATGTATGTTTTTGTCCATGGCAACTTTGGGAAGTACTGTGAAATGATAGTTTTCAATACCACAGTCTGAAGTTTTAAATCCATACAGCTCCTTGTTGCAACATAACACAATTGGTCAAACATGTACATGTAAATTATTTTATCCACAATACTTTATATTTTTTTCTTGTATCATTTGTTTGTTGTTTGTCAGTAAGAAAATCACTTTCAATGCTTAAGAAAAGGGGTGAAAATTTTAGTTTAGGCTGCCATAAATAGCACAAACCAACCAGGTGGCATTGTATGGCCAACAGCACCCTGGATAGTGCTCAGGGAAGTAAATACACCTCACAGTTAACCTTATCTGTGGTACAAGGTGTAAGCACAGTGAGCTTATAGATGAAGTGTATCTGTTGAAAGGTTCTAATCCAGTGACATGATTCTTTTTCAGAGGATTGTTTGAATATATATTTAATCACATTTTGTGATACCATTGTGTTGTTGTTTAAAAATCAACTGTTTTCACTATTGTTAACAACATGTGATCATTAGTCTGTGCATTTTGACAAAATTTGTCATTAGCTACAGTTCTGATAATACATTCTGCAAAGTACATGCCTAATGTTGCATTGAGATGTGAGAAGGAAGAATTGTTCATGTGAATGCACTTCTTGCCCCAATCATTACTACATATACCAATTCATTGCATAGCATTCACTATCTGTAATTTCTCTATCATGTATTACTCATCAAATGTCTTTTCCACTTGCGGTCTGCAAGACAGCATGCAAACAGAATTCACTACCTAAGGGAAAAAAATGAAACAATTAGTTTAAGCTGCCATAGGTAGTTGAATCACACCTGGGATCAGTGAGTGCCACCCCCACACCACGTAACAGGTAGAGTACTTTCTTCAGTAAATGCACCTGACAGATATCAAAGTGAAAAATGTAATTTAGGCTGCCTTAGGTTGCTCAAACACACCTTGCAACAGTGCTCCTTTTTCAGCTCTCTGGACAGTACTGTAAGGAAAAATTTACAAATTTCCACTTGCCATAGTACTATAACACTTGGGTCTAAATTATTTCTTGGCACGCTGAAAAAGTTTGAATGCATATGGATGACAACATATTCATGATGGTTTGCCTGACTACTCTGCAAATGTTGGCTAAACCTTAACCTCACACATCATCACCCTGCTGCTACAGTAATCTGCCTGGTATCTATTGTGAAGGCTGTCTTTTAAAAATCTTTGCAGAGCAGTCAGCACAGAAACATAGAGTGCTGCTAACTACTATGGTAAGTTTAACACGTCAAGATATGATTACATGTACACTAAAACTTTGCCATCAGCAATGCAAATTAGCTTATTGGTGCTGCACTCAGAGTACATGATAAAAAAGAAGAGATCAAAGAATTACAGTCTTCTGTTGCACAACATTTGTATGTCTGTAGTGCTGTTACTCAAAGATGATCATGAGTGCTGAATGATGTTAACTCAGTTAATTTATTCATGTAAAGTATTATGTCTGCTCTAGTGTTTACACTTGCACTGTGTTATCAGCTCAATTAAGCTATACCATGTGCATTACTGTCATTCTGTTATGTACGGTCCTATGTACAACTAGCATGTTTGTTTTGCCAATGGGCATAGTGCAAGTATGGGACAATACAAGTGTGCAATCATCCCAACATGATATAATCGCAATATTTCATTGAAAGTCAAGTGGTGTGCAACAGTCAAAGTGTATGCCATCCCATTATGTGGTCCATGTCAGTATCCCTCACAGTAACTCAATGAGCAGTAAGGAGAGTATCTACATTGCATTATAAAAGTATGTCATTACATGTGACAATCATAGTGAGGCTACATTGTCCTATGTACACATATGCATTATTTCTTTAAAGCACTGATTTTTTCAAATATTCCTATATCCATTTTTATATAGGTATTATGCATCTTCTCCTGTGAAGTTTGCCTGTAGTAGATTGTGCTCTAGACTGTGTAACCTAGATAGGAAGGAGGTTCAGTGCCACCATGAAAGACATGTGTGTATACAGTATGTGTCTCTGCATGTATGTGACCATGTGTTTTACATGCTGGTGTATCTGTATCCACTTCCCATGAAAATAATACATTTAACTGTTTTCACAGCTACATTATCCCTATTTTTACTGTAATATTCTCTCTGAAACACACTGATAAGGTCAACCTGACAAAAATGCAGTATCTCCCATGAGAGTCACACTTCTCCTGTGATGCTTGCAAGTAATACAGTGTTTTCTAGAGTATGCAAACTGGTTAAGTAGGAGGTTTAATATCTGTCATGGACAACTTGTGTGCATCTATGTGTAATGCTTGCTGATGTCTCCATTTCCTCTGCACTGAATCTTTCCCTTGGGAGTCAGACATTCTCTTGTGGCTCTTGCAACTAATAGAGTGCTGTCTAGTTTTTGTGACCTAAATAGGTTGGAGGTTCAATACCCAACATGGTAAGTTGTATGTATGTGTTTGTGTGAAGTTGTTTACAGTTAGGTTAGCATGGGCTTATTCGTCCTATATTCTGGATATATTTTTTAATATAAAATATGACTCCACCATTTCCTAAAGCCTACCTTTCATATCCACAACTTCATTGCTTCACAAGGGTATAGCTATGCATCCTGTTTGTAATGTAATGATTATAATTTTGTATACATTATGAAAAAGGAAATGTTGCTTCTTTAGGCAATAGTATGTCTACACATTTGTGCATTAATGCTTAAAAATAACAGTATCATGGGATGAAAGATAGCCATTTAATGTTTTTATAGGTGGAGTGATGCAAATATGTGTTAAGTGGGGAGAGAGAGAACATTTTCATTCATCAAAAGGCATTTTTTTTGTGTGGCATCAATATGAGCACATGATTACAACATTATATTGTCTGCCTCCACCCCTGCACTACACTGATGATGTCATTGATTTGCAAGTCAGCTGAAGCTATTTGAGTGTCATACGTTTCCTGTGGTGCCTGCATATCTGACACTATCCTCCGTAATGTATACATAGATATATAAGATGTTCAACTACAGCAATGCTTAACTTCTGCAAGTGTGACTGCCAATGGATTCATGATTGTTTTACTCACATATGTAGTAGCAAATTTTACAGGCTCTGAATGGCTATAAACCTACTGTTACCAAATACATCTCCTTGGCAATACACTGTTAATGTCATCTGTTTATAGATGTTATATATCTCATTTGTATTTATTATTCTGCTATGGCACTGGCTGTTAATAAGGTGTTGTATAGATAGTTATGTGAATAGGTGTGTGGTTCTATTCCACCATTGCTTCAAAGTCTAATAGTTACTACTGTTATATACCATTGGCCACCTCACAACCACCTTTATGTATCCTTCTAATTATGGGATTGAATTACAGTAGTGCTCTGTGACACTAGCAAATCCTAGCATCACCAGGGAAAATAAAATTTTGTTCATGCAATGATTTCATACCGCCAATATGCCTGGAATAGGTCACATTTGATATGCACATTGTCCTGTGTTGTGTGACTTTGTGTGTCTTTCACCGTAATACTGTGTATACTATTCTGCAAAGGCATACATGATGTGTAGCTGTACAGTGTTATTGTGCACTTCATATAATTTTTATCATAAACATCCAGCTAATAAACAGTGGTGATGTCATCCATTTAACTGTGCATTGTCTCCATTGTACCTCAACATGGCCATGTGGCACTTGCAATTCAGGCAATGATGTTTAGCATGTGATCTTGGGTAGGTATTTGAAACCCATCCATTACTGCTCAGACTACATTATGTCAGTGTTATTGTGACTGTACATGTCAATAACACTGTTGTCAAGCACATTGGCTTTGTACACATATAGATGCTGATCCCATTACTAAAAGCTATGACAATTTGTCACATAGCAATGCATTTATTCAGAGAAATTATGACATTTTCTTTCGTGTAACTTACATGACATATGCAGGAAGTGCTATCTTCTGGCATTGGGAATTAAGACAGCCGGTCTGGATTCTTCTTTAACCAGCAGGCAGGCATCTATAGTATTTGTCACCAAAAAGCAGCTTAGGTAGAACTAATATAAAGTAGATGATTATAATTTGTAAGATAATGCATTAGTAAAGCAGGAAGAAGCTACAAGTGAAAAGTGTGCATTTAGATATTAATTTGTTTTCTGGTGACCAGGAAAGAGCCACTGTCAGTGTACTCTTTGTCAGGGTGAGTCAGATAGGAATTTATTTATTTAGTTTTGTTTACTGTGGTAGAGGACTGATCAAAATGAACATTTTCAGGCACTGCCCAGGATAAATACATAGTAACAATAGAAAGATAAGATGAAAGGTATAACTAAGTCATACAGTACAGTGACATGGCATGACATAACATAACATAGATGTAAAAATGTATGCATACTTACAGAAAGGTTTAACAAGAAGTAGGATTAGGTGTATACAATGCATAATACAGGTAAAAAAAGACATAGTATATATAGAAATAAGGAGGGACATTTCAGCAGTAAAGAGAGTGGAGACTGCAGAATAGGAAAACTGCACTAGAACAGCTGGCAACAGAAGTAGATATTAGATATATAGTAGGAAATGGACAGGGAAGAAGGGGAAGCAATGGGTATGAGTTTATATTTTGGAAAGGTTAAGGGATTAAGCAGCCAAGGTTTTTTGGGATGAATATAATGGTGCAACTATGGAAGTCAGGTAACATGGCCTATATTCTGACATGTACATTTATATAGTTCAATTAGGTACTGTTTAAACTAAGGTCTGAACTGTTTGTCTCTGATTTCACTGAGGTCAGATGGCAATGATTGCCACAGTTTAGGAGAAAGAACAGAGAAGATATGGTCTCTGAAATGAAGATTAATGGTTGAAATTATGAGACCAAGGACATTAGTGGATTGGCTTCATTGGTTGCAGTGTGGTTTGTATACAGTTAGCCTCATAGTTAGGGGATATGGTTTATCTTGGCATATTGGGAACTGAAGAAAGGGGAGCCAAGAGGGAGGTTGATTCTGACTTGAATGTTTAGCCAAGTCACCTTTTCCAAGGCTTTGCAGTGATGTTCATATATATTTTATTAGAAATAGATTGTAAGAGGATTGTGTGTTTTTTGTAAGGCACTAGTGGACAGGGCTAGGTCATATGCTAGTTGTGTAAGCAGGATACATTAGTAGGCTGTGAGAGGAATGAGATATGTTTTGGGCCAAGACAATGAGGCAGTTGTCTTTGTATTGGACTTCCTGAATGTGCTCTTGGAATTGGTTAAGCTAAATGACAAGGTATCAGAGTGATGTGGTGAATTCAATTAGGTTGTTGTCTAGGTCTTTGATATGAAGTGGACTAGAAATTTTAGTGAGTCTTTTTTGTGCAAAACAACACAGACATTTTTTAGGGTTGATGAGTAGTTTCTTAGGAGAAAGCCAATTGTTTACTTGCAGATGGTCAGCTTGAAGTTGATTTTGGATGATGCATGAAGGGCTGGATCTATAGATAAGCATATCATTAGCTTAAAGAACAAGTTGTAGATGAGGTATGTCAAGAGTTGGTATATTTATAAAAATAGAGAACAGTACTGGTGAGAGAACTAACCCTGCATCTGAAAAGGCAGGCCTAATATTAACTGTGAAAGTTTGGTTGGCCAGGCAATCTGTAAATCACTGGATAGATTCAAAGCTTACACTGATATCTTTTAAGTGGGATAATAGGATGGAGTGGCCAGCCAGGTCAAGAACCTGGGTAAGGTCACTGAATATTGGCTCACTGAGGTTACCTTTATCCATGCTAGTGATAATGACATCAGTGGCTGTCCTGAGAGCAGTCATGTCTTTTTCTACCTGCTCCAAAGGCATTTTACTCCTCAGAAAGTTAATGGCATTTGCCAAGGGAAGTGGCGAGTTAATTGTAATAATTTTTCAAGGATTTTACTAAGGGTAAAAAGTACCGAGATAAGATTGATTTTTTTTATTTACTCTGATTAAATTATCAAATGGTTCTATAACTAACATGAATAATAATGGAGACAATGGATACCACCGTTTTGTGCCTATTTATTTAAAATGTTTGTGATAAAAGAATTAGATGTTAATGAAAGTTTTATTATTCATGCATATCACTTTTAATATATGCATACATAATTTTCTAATGCCTAAAATAAACATTTCCATCCAAAAATAATTATTTTTTCTACATCTAAACTTACAATAGTTAACTCTATATCTTTTTAGTATTTCCTTCAAAATCTGGTAATGCTATTATTCTTTTGATAGTCTCTTGAGTTGGCTTATTTAGTACCAAGCTTACTCTATCAGCATAAATTAATACAACAATGATTCATGGTTAGAAGTGAGATCGTTTTATATAAAAGGCATTTGCATGAGTTTATCCTTGTTTAAAAATGGGTATAGTTAACAGGTTTATAGAGTCATACGTAGGTGATTACTAGGCTATCAGCCCAAGAACTATTTTAGGACTAGCCAAGCTTACCCAAAATTCATCAAAATGTCACTGACATAGGTAAATACCCCAAGGAATTGTATGTGTTATGATACAGGCTTGTATAAATCATGCCTTCACTGGCTGACCCTATCCATTAGGGAAACAGGGTAGAAAGTATTGAGAAATATTTCCAGTCTCGGCATTTGATTATGGTTTTGCACTTTGGTAAAGACCCTAGCTGGGATTAAGAAATGATTTTCATGTCAATGTGACTGCAAACTTGGTGTCAACATAAACTCCCCAGAGGATTACGAGATCCTGTAAGAGGGTTTTTCCCAAACCAATATCTGGCATTAGACTGACCATGTTTACAGTTGATAGTAAACTTGGCACCATAGTAAATTCCCCAGAGGACAGCAAAATCCATGATGTCAAAAAACATAGAATAAAACTGAATGCAGGGAAATGTATAATAGTATCATTTCTCAAGCAAGAAGTTATTAGTAATTATCACACTAATAGCACACCCCTGAAAACTGTTTCAGTAGTTAGAGACCCAAGAACCTGCATAGACAATGAACTGTCCTTTGAACACTATCTATCCATTATTCTAAGGAAGTGCTTATTACTAAGGGTACAGCATCAAGGTCCAGGTCCAGGGGTGTGATTATTTCACTCTATTCTGTAGTCATCAGGCTAAACATTGAGTATAATCCCCACTTTGGTATATTCCTGCCCGCAACTCCAATGCCCAAAACACTTTTTTACTAAGAAAATCTGGAACGTAAATCATGGAAACTATGCAGACCATCTGAAAGCCATGTCCCTCTTCTCAGTGTCATACAGCCTACTAAGGAGCGAGCTCTGTCTCACCTACAGAGGCTCAGCAGACTCTGTCTTTTCAGACATACTGCACATTTGAAAGTCTAATGGGGGCATAAACACACACATAAGAGATCTAAATCTATTTTGCAACATAAATAGAACATGTTGGATGGGTAGATATTTCTCACATAGAAGATCACTGCTTTTGAATTGTCTTTATCTCCAAATAAAGGAAAGAACTTTTCATACACTATTCAAACATAATCTGAACAAAAATGTAGGGGTAACAAAATCACCCCAGTTTAGCAACTAAATGTTCTGCTCATTTCTAGGTTATTCATACTTAAAATACGTTAAAAACTTCAAGGGAATGTATGGCTAAGCTTCTAAAGATCCTCTTAGATCAATAGCCCTGTAAGTACCTATGAACCTCTGGTAGCTGATTTTGTGCAACAGAAAGCCCAAACACTATGTGGGGATGATTCAGAGTCTAACTGATTATGATTGTTGAAAGTCAAGAAATCCTGCATCTTGTACAATATGCAAATAGTTATATAATAATATGGAAATGAGCAATATCATTAAAATGATGGCAGTGACAGATGTAAATAAAAATAAACAATATGGCAGAATGATTCAGAAATGTCTGTATTCCACATCAAGTGATTCCATCAACACGGCTGACAGCAGCAAAATCTTGGAGCTACTTGAGACCATCCATAAAAACATGTATGCAGGAAATTATGCATTAGTCTCTCTCTCTCTCTCTCTCTCTCTCTCTATATATATATATATATATATATATATATATATATATATATATATATATATCTGGGTCAACTTTGAAACATCTAAAACCCATAACATCTAATTTCATAACATTAAGGAAAGAACATCTAAAACCAATAACATCAAATTTCATAACATCTAACACTACAGATCACAAGAAAATAACATCCCCTCCACATATAATGACACCAAACTACCAAACACACTTTTCACTACGTTTCTGCAGGGGGGCAAGCCCCCCTGCACCCCCGACATCCTACATAAATTAAATATACCAACTCCAAGATCGCACTACAGTGGGAAAAAGTTAATTTCCTAACCCCACTGTATCAAGCCCCCCTGCATATGTTGTTATATGTGGAGGGGATGTTATTTTCATGTGATTTGTACTGTTAGATTTTATGAAACTCAATCTTATGGGTTTTAGATGTTCTGCTCTTAATGTTATGAAATTACATGTTATGGGTTTTAGATGTTTTGAAGGAGACCCATATATGTATATATATATATATATATATATATATATATATATATATATATATATATATATATATATATATATATATATATGTATCTCATACTATTGAACGAAAAGTTCAATAGTCCGAATCCACATCGACTACACACACTTTAGCAAAACCACTTTTAACCAAAAAAGCGCTTTTGCTAAAGTCCCTAGAATAAAAAATAAATAAATAAATAAATAAAAATCAAAAACCAGATAACTAACATTTACCCAGGGGGCAAGCCCCCCTGCACCCCCCCCTACTTTTATATTCTCACTCCGAAATCGCACTACAGTGGGGAAAAGGGAATATTCCTTAATCCCCACTGTACTCCGATCTCAGCAACAGCCATTCCCCACTGATTTCCCCTATCTTTTATCATACTTTCGCGAAAGTGCTATTTCAGTGAAAAGCACTTTTGCGAATGTATGATAGGCGGTTTCACTTTTGGTGAAATTGCCGTTCGTGCACATGCATAAGTATGGATCCCATATATATATATATATATATATATATATATATATATATATATATATATATATACATATATATATATATAGATATAGATATATATATATATATATATATATATATATATATATATATATATATATATATATATATATAGATATAGATATATGTATATGGGTCTACTTGATATGGCTGACATTTCAGAATGTCGAAAATCATATGGCCGAGACCATATGATTGACATTCGAAATGTCGACCATACCAAAAAAAAACACAATAAAATCTTGCCTTCACGCTGCAAGCAGGGGAGCTACGCTCCCCCAGCAACCCCTATGGGGGGTTCTACCCCTCACACCCCCCGGAACTTAAATATACCAACTCTGAGATTGCGCTACAGTGTGGAAGATAGAAATCTTTCCATTCTGCACTGTATGGAGATGCTGGTTCTGCATGGTCGACATTTCGAATGTCAATCATATGGTCTCGGCCATATGGTCTTCGACATTCTGAAATGTCGACCATGTGAAGGGGACCTATGTGTGTGTGTGTGTATATATATCTATATATATATATATATATATATATATATATATATATATATATATATATATATATATATATATATATATATATATTTATTTGTGTGTGTGTGTGTGTGTGTATTTCTGTCTATATCTATCTATCTATATATATATATATATATATATATATATATATATATATATATATATATAAATGGTTCCCCTTCACAAAGTCGAGACCATATGCTCAAAATTGTGGAAGCTCGACTCTGTGAATGGGGAACGCCATAAAGCACAGAATGGGAGATTTCCCTTTCAGTTTTGTAGTGCAATCTCAGGGGGTGTGTTGTGTTACATTTTTTCTTTTTTTAGATCCCTTTCATGAAGTCGAGCTTCAGAAACTCTAGCATATGGCTTCGGCCATATGCATTTCGAGTTTCTGAACGTTTGACTTTGTGAAGGGAAACTATATATATATATATATATATATATATATATATATATATATATATATGTATATATATATAAAGATATATATGAAAAATGCTGCTGTCCTGGAGGTGCTTGTTTTAGCTCTTGGTGGCACCACATCATCCATCTGCACCTAACAAACCATGCCTTCCATCATACAGATATAGTGGACCACTACCACACCATGCAGGAGTTGGTTGAGATGTTTAACTCATAGGCAGGTCCAGGGGCCATATTGAATACCTATCCATGTGGAGAACAAGGTACATGTGGCTTTGAGAATATTAGTTAGAAGAACCTATCAGTGACTAATGGGGGCATGCTGGGGGTATCTCAAGTGTCTGCCTCCTTGATGTCATGCTATGACAAGTGGGAGAATATATAAGGCTTCCATATACCTTGAGGTACTGGGTACCATAGGCTGCATCCAATTTGAAAAAAATCACCCCATCTGTAGAACAGGACAATGGTGCATCAATCAAAAGTGGTTCCACTCCATTCAGAGCTAGGTGATCTGTAATGCTTGTTTCTGATATACAGTATGTCAGCAGAGAGCCCTGGCAGTGCCCGTGTCTCCCACGTTTGCCACTAATGACTTACACCAGTAGTTTGTGCAGGTTGGTTTCCAGCATGTCCATTTTATAGGTTCATAGATTTATAGGTAGGTACTAGGCTATCGGCCCTATGGCCTATACAAGCCCAGCCAAAAAGGTACCCTGGCTTTTGCCACCCAAGAAAATTATTTTCCTGTGCCACTGTCGAGGAGAGCCACCAAGGTGATTCCTGGGGTGAATTTCCTATTTCCCATCCAATCATCAAGATTTTTCTTGAAGAGTGCTAATGAGGAGCTTTGTTTGATATAGATAGGTAGTTTATTCCAGAGTATGGGAAGTCTCTGGACAGGAATCTATCCCTCCAGCATGTTCTGTTTATTAAGAAAACAAGGTTTAGGTCCCTAGAGCGTGTAGCTCTGAGGGATTGGGATTTATTTAAGTGGAGCATGTCCAACAGCTCTGGGTTTGACATAGCTTTGTATGTTAGGCAGAGATCACCTCTGAGTAGGCGATATGCGACAGAGTAAAGCTGGAGTTTTTTGAGATGGTCTGCATAGGGTATCTGTTTGAGGCTGGTAATCCTCTTTGTGAGGTATTTTTGCGGCCTTTCCAGTTGTAGATGTCTTGTGAGGTACATACAAAAAGGGGCGTTGTACTCTATAATGGGTCTAATGAGTGGTGAGTAGAGGGGAACAATGACCTCTTTTTTTCTGGATGTGAAACCTTTTGTGATTAGGTGTCCCATGTAGAAGGATTTCCTGACTTCTGTGGTGATGTGATTATCAAAGGAGAGACTACTGTCCACCTGTGTCCCAAGGTCTCTTATCACACTTTTGGTGTTAAGTATACTACCACCTATGTTGTAGTTTATGGGTACAGAGTTTTTACCAAAGGGGATGACAATGCACTTTTTGGCATTGAGCTTGAGGCCATGGCTTTGACACCAGGCATCTGTCTCAGTGAGGCCCTTTTGTAGGATGTCCACATCAAGAGGAGTTTTGATTATGGCTCCTAGTTTGCAGTCATCTGCGAACTTCATTAGCCAAAGACCTTCTGTGTTAGCCTGTACTTCAGAGAAGTAGATACCAAACAGGAGAGGACCCAGGACTGAACCCTGTGGTACTCCACTGGTCACTGGTCTGAAGTCAGATTTGGAGTCTGCTACTTTCACAGTGTGGGTTCTGTCAGTGAGCCAGTTGGCAACCCATCTTGTGACATAGGGATTTATACCTAGTTTAGTGAGTTTATCTAAAATTTCAGAGTGGGAGATGGTGTTGAAAGCCTTGGCAAGATCTAGATAGGCTTTGTGAACCACCTTACCTTTGTCTACGGCTTTGGTGACTGCTTCAAAGAAGTCTATCAGGTTTAGGAGACATGATCTGCCTTTTACAAATCCAAACTGGGTGGGATCCCAAGTCTGGAGATTACCAATGTCTTTGTTTATAAGTTCCATGATGATACATTCCATGGCTTTGCAGACCAGGCTTGTCAGGCTAATGGCGTGGTAGTTCCTGGGGTCCATGGTGGCTCCCCCCTTGTGGAATGGGATAACCATTGCTATGCGCCATTCAGCAAGCACAAAGCCTGAGGTGAGGCTATGATTCAACATGGTAATTAGGTGGGGTGCCAGTTCATTCTGTATTTCGTGTAGAACGCAGTCTGGGATGTTGTCTGGTCCCATGGATGCTGTGTTCTTGGCTTTGGAGAGTGTGGTTTTTACCTGTGCAGCCGTGATTACAGGAACTTTGCATTCTTCCAGTATAAAGATGGGCTCTTTAGGGGGTGAGAGGGGGTAAAGTTAGCACTGAACCTGTCTGCCAGGATGTTGGCAATATCAGTTGGGTCTGTATATTTAGTGCCATCGTGCTGTAACTCAGAGCAGATCTGAGTGTTGCCATTGAGATTCTTGATATAGCTATAGAATGCTTTATGGTTGTCTTTAGAATCAGTGGCGATTTTGTTTTCGTAACTAGCTTTGGAGGATTTTATCAAGGATCGAAGCTTCTTACTGAGGCTGACCAGGGAGCTCCTCCACTCGTGACATTTTACTCTCTTGTACAGTTTGTTTATGGCAGGGGACCACCAGATTGGCTTACTTTTTTTGGAGGATAGCGCTTTGGTTCTGTTTGGGATAGCACGATCCATGCACTCATGTAAGTGCTTATAAAGTGCAATTGTGTAGGATTCAGTAGTGATAACTGTATTGTCCATCTGCATGGGTCTCATGAAGTTCACCACTTCTGTCTTAAGATGCATGAAGTTGACTTTGGAGAAATTTTTTACCATGGTTTCCTTAATGGGGGGGTGGAGTCAGGATGTGGATATCTAGGATAATCAGCCTATGGTCGGATCGGACCAATGAGGCGTTGACTTCAGGTGTGGAACACCGGTCACTCATATTGGTAATGACTAGATCTAGGATATTGCTGCCCCTGGTGGGGGTATGGATAAGTTGATCCAGGGCATTGGTGTTTATGAATTCCAGAAAGCGCTGAGCAAAAGAGTTGGTACATGAGTAGTTTTCCCAGTTAATGGTGGGTTAGTTGAAATCGCCCATTATTAGGGTGTTTGGTTGAACCCTAATATTTTCCAGTACATCAAGAAAAGAGGAGTGGGAATCCTGGGGCATGGTGGGTGATCTGTAGCAAGCTACAATTTGGATTGCAGTTTTGCCCAGAGTTAGTTGCACTTGGATAACCTCAGCTGCATTATGCTGAGCAACTAGCCTGGAGGTGTGGATATCCTTAATGAATATGGACACACCTCCGCCTTTGGTGTTCTGGTCCAGGTTACATGGCCAAAAAGTGTGGTATGAGTTATAGCCTGGTAGTGAAGGGGTGCTCTCTGGAGCCTTGAACCAGGTCTCAGTCACTGCACAGATATCAATGTTCTCCATTTTAAGGAGTGCCTCGAGTGAGTGCATTTTGAGATTTAGACTTCTAGCATTGAGTAGCATCACCCTCAGTTTTTGCTTGCCTGTTCCTGTTATGGTGGTGAATTTGTCATTTGAACCTTGCCTAAAAAAGGCACTATAGGGGCGGCAAGAACCTTAGACAGTATCTGGAATCGCAGGGGTGACAGGTGCAGGCCATCTCTGGCAAAGCATCATGTTCTGTCGACCATGTCATCCCAGGCAGACAGATACTGGATTCCTTTAGAATGGCACCAGAAGCTTAGCCAATTGTTGAAGTCAATCATTTTGTCCTTGTACTGCGGCATCATTCTAATGAGAATAACTGGGATCATACCATAGATAATTTGAGGGTGCCCATGTGTGTGATAAAGCATTTAGGAGCTGCTCCTGTCCATTAGCAGAATGGAAGCTTTCCTGGGGTAAATCCATAGATCTGATTTGCACTTGAATATGGACAGGGATGAATTTTGTTTTATGTGGATGGAGAATCTATGCCCAGGAGCCATGATTAATGACACCAATTAGAAAGCCACAAACCATTGCTGAGAATGCCTACCCTGTCACAGAACCAAGTCATTGTTGAACAAGTGTTTAGTCTGCTAAAAGCCTACCTACACTAACTGGATGTCTCTGGTAAAGCACCTTATTATGATCCTGGAACATTAATTAAAATCTTTGCATGGTGTACAGTGTGACACACCATATTGATCCATATACAGTTACATCAGGGAAGAGACATTTAGGAGGAGGAAGTCCCAAAGTCATCAATGGAAGAGCTGCCAGATACATAAGACAACTATGACAGATAGAAGCATGGCAGGCGCAATACTTGCAATATATCATGGCAATGGCTAAGAGAAAGCATCTGATTCATATGGGCCAGAATAAGCAGTGCATTTAACATATAAATGATGCATGCAAATCTAGAGCAGGGTTGTGCTATACAATGCATATGCTAGAAACCAGAATATTGAGGACAGTTCTACAGTGAAAAGTGTTAACAATGACAATATATGTGGGTGGGGATGGTTGTCATAATTAATGGTGTGTGTGTGTGTGTGTGTGTGTGTGTGTGTGTGTGTGTGTGTGTGTGTGTGTGTGTGTGTGTGTGTGTGTGTGTGTGTGTGTGTGTGTGTGTGTGTGTGTGTGTGTGTGTGTATTATAAGTATGTGTATAAGTCAGGGACTGGCGACTGTAGGAACTGAAGAGAAATGTCTGTGTGGGGATAGTATTAGATGCGTGTGTGTGTGTGTGTGTGTGTGTGTGTGTGTGTGTGTGTGTGTGTGTGTGTGTGTGTGTGTGTGTGGGGTGGTGGAATGCAGCTGTGTTAGCCAGGGCACCTGAAGTGACCATGTGTGCTGAACAATCACATCCCCATTCACAGGGGCACTCTGTCCTGAGAAGGTCATTGACATTATCCACAACACACACAGAGCATAGAGTGCTCTGTGATTGTGAATGACAATGTGTGCTATAGGTGGTGTTTGTGTGGCCATCCATGTCAAACTGCAGTGTCCTCAACACTAGATGGCGGTTTGACTGTGGTGCCACTATGGGTCCTAGACTGTGGCCTCCTCTGTCCTATGGTGGGTTTCACCACTTGAGACAGAGGAGAGCCAAACACAGGAAGTGAGTTGGCCATGATGTGTGACTCCACAGGGGTATCTACTGCATGCAAGCTATTGATGCCACATGTCAATAGCAATCCCAAAGACACAGTGTTCACCTTTGTTACCAGGACCAGTACAAAAAAACAAAAAAAAAAGGTTGCAACTAAAAGCTGTTTATTATGGGCAAAACAAACTAACTAATAAAATATTAAGTGCTTTTGTTCCAAATTTACTCAGGAACTTCATCAGAATCTTGGGATACATAATTTCCTTGGTTTAAATACTCTCAACTAAACAAGCAATTAATTTCCTTAAAGAAACACCATTCTAAATCATGCCTATATAAACAACTTCAAAGGGTTATATATCGCAATGTAACATACACTTAAAACTGTCCAATTTATTCAAAAACAGTTAAATCTAAACAAAAGGTAAATGGAAGAGGAAATTTTCAGTTTTAAAGGGTTTAAGATCTATAATTACAATGACCTGCATGTCGCACCTATACATGGTGAACTTTTTTAAAAGATTTTACATTTATACCGATAAGAAGATTGGAAACATTTTGGTAGAACTCTATTTATGAGAAATATTATTTTTTAAATACATAACAATCCACCAATTGAAGTATTTTCTAGTTTGTGTAGAAAGGGTATTTTTAACTCTTCTTTAAATGCTTCAGTTGCATTGTTTGAAAACGTGTGAAAATGATGTCAGAGCATGGTATAAGTTGCATTCTGAAACTCCAACTTACAATTTATCAAAGGAAGAGGCTGCATTATTTATGGTGGTGGGAGACAAACACCATTTTTGTTTCACCGTATGTTAGGTACTTGATTCATTATTTCCATTACCTGGATGATATTTTTATTGTTTGGGGTGGTGATGGTGTTAAGCTCCTGAAATTAAATCAACAACTCAACTTCTTTTTTAGAATTTACTGTGGAGACGAATGATGAGCAGTTTAATTTTTTTGAATGTTACTATCCAGAAAAAATGGAAACGAGAACAGATATGGAAATGCTATTTTTAGAAAACCAACTTAGTCTAAAAAATTCTTTCACTTTGGTAGTGAACACCCTTGGTGACAGAAAAGAAATGGACAAACTACCCAGGCTTCTCTCCAAGGATGAGAACTGTTTAAAAGAACTTGTAAATTAAAAATAATATTCTTGGAAAGGAGCTATCCAATTAATTTGTTGAATGAAATATCAGGTGACATTATATACATGTGGATGGGTAGTTTTTTTCCCTATTATTAAATATCCTGATAACATACAGGCCCGCACCAAGGAAAAGAACAACTATAACGGAGCCATTGTGATGGCTTTCAATTATGAAGTACAATATGTTACAGACATTTTAAATATAAATTGGAATGGAGTGTTTAGAACCTTAGGACTGACATCTAAATAAGAAAATAATGCGACTATAGTTTTTAAGAAAGGTAAAAATACTAAGTCTTTATTGGAAAGAGCAAATAAAAGCAACAGATGTAGTAGTGATGGCAATCATAGGATACAAAATGTGGGACATGTTCACAACGCCCATTTATGTTGGAAGGGGAGAAAATAAGCATTATTAAATACCTCAGAGTAATTTTTGCAAAAGGGCAATATATGTGTGATACAACTGGATTGGTATATGTTACCATTTTCTCCTTTTGTTCAGCATATTATGTAGGGAAAATGGAACCTGCATTGAAAAAACATATTTGCCAGCATAAGTATGCTTTCAAAACGAGTGACATGAATAATGCTCTAACTAAACACATGCTAATTGTCCAAAATTTATTCAATTTGTTTTTTTATTTTATTTTAGAAAAAGTGATTAAAAAAAATGGGTGGTAACTGGGAAAAATTGTTAAACTACAGAGATCTTTACTCACACCTGCTACTGGATGCTTCCTGCTTTCAGATTTAAATGAAAAAAAAAGAAGTTATGTCTTACCATAATGTTCCATCTGTGCTGTAGATCTTTGTTCATTCATTACAGATAGGACCTCAGTTCCGTCCTCAGAACTGATATGTCTGTTTCCCAGCTCGGGCAAGCCAAAAACTCTCAGCTAAGAACCTACCCACAATGCCTTTCTCCTAGTTACTCCAGATCGAGTTTGCCCACCCTAGATAAAAAATGTAATAGAAAAAATAGTAGGAGGCTCTGTCTGAGCAAATACACCTAACCAGGAGTCCCTAAAGTCCACCAGGAGTCCAGTCAGGGGGAAGGAGGATGGGAAGTAATGAATAAACAAAGATCCACAACACAGATGGAAGACATAACTTCTTTATCTGATGTCGTAAATCTTTGTTTATTCATTACAAATAGGGTCGAGTCCCCAGCTACTTGAGTCCTGGGTAGCCCTAAGGAAGGATATTCCTGAGCACCATAGAACCAAAAGATGCTCGTTCCCTGGAGGCCAAATCCAATTTGTAATGAGATATAAAGGTATGAGGTCTTGCCCATGGCTGCTGCACATATATCATCCATAAAGGCTCTGGAATGAAAAGCTACAGAAGTAGCCATACATCTGGTAGAATGAGCCTTTATTTTTAAGGTAAAGATAGCTTATTCTGTTGGTAGATAAAGGTAATGCTGTTTCTAAGTCACTTTGGAAACAGGTTTACCCAATCTGGGTCCTGCAAAGGTCACAAACAATTGGTCTGTTTTCCTGAAAGATTTAGTCCTGTCCAAATAACAACAAAGCTGCCGGTGCACATCAAGGGTATGCAAAAGGTACTCCCCTCTATTAGAATGCCTTGGGAAGAAAACCAGCAGGTCAATAGATTGGTTAATGGAAAAGCCAGAAATTACCTTGGGCAAGACAGAAGGGTCAGTACAAAGGGACACCTTATCAGTGTGGAAGATCAAGTAAGGACTCTTGACATTCAAGGCCTGCAGCTCAGATACTCTTCTCGCTGAGGTGAGTGCTACTAGAAGTGTGATTTTCCATGACAAAAATTTCAAATCGCATGAATCAAAGGGCTCGAAGGGAGAACCTGTGAGAGACTGAAGCACCAGAGTCAAGTCCCAGGGTTCTAAGAGAGGCTTGACCAGAGGTTTAACTTGTAATACTCCCTTCAAAAAGGTCTTGCATAGGTGGTGTGACATAATTGAAGAATTATCAAGACCATTATGAAAACTGGCGATAGCTGCTAAATGTACAGTGATCGTTGAAGCTGAGGCTCCTGCATGTAAAAGAGTAGTCAGGTTTTGTAGGATCTTCTGAACAGGCATAGAGAAAGGGTCTAAGTTCTGGTCTTTGGCCCAAAAAGGGAACCTAGTCCATTTACTAGAATAAACCTTTCTAGTGGAAGGTTTGTGTGAGGCCAGAAGAATTTCACGAACAGGAGATGGGATGTCAGGCAGCCTGGCAATCATTGGAAGTGGAGGAACCAAGCTGTCAGTTTGAGACTGTGCAGGTTCAGATGAATCAGTCCCTAAGGATGTGACAACAGGTACTGGGAATGATCCAGGATCCACGGGCTGTGAATCAGATGAGGCCATAGAAAAGGGAACCAGACTTAACATGGCCAGTAGGGAGCAATGAGGATCACTTTGATTTTCAACCTCTGAGCTTTCTGGAGAAATTTTGGAATAAGGGGAAACAGGGGAAAGGCATACAGAAGACCCGGGAGCCAGTCGTGCATTAGAGCGTCCCTCGGTGATTCCCCCTGAGTGGAGAATCAAGGCAAAATAGCTTCTGCATTTGTAGTTTAGAAGGGAAGCATACAGGTCGCAGCAAGGCTTGCCCCAATATTGGAAGATCCGATCTACTATTACAGGGTTGAGGGAACACTCATGAGGCATCAGGATGTTCCTGCTCAGATTGTCTGCAATAAGGTTGGAACTCCCGGGAATGTGCGTTGCTATAAGAAAGAGATTGCAAGCTATCACCCAATGCCAAATCCTCATGGCTTCCCGACACAGGGGGTAAGAACTGGTTCTGCCTTGCTTGTTGATATACCAGACGACTGACATGTTGTCTGACTGAATTGCAATGATCCCCGAGAGTAGAGATGCATGGAACACTTGCAACACTAATAGAATTGCCCTCAGTTCCAGGACATTTATGTGCAAGTTGGCCTCGATGGGGGTTCAGGTGCCTTGGACAGTCTTTCCCTGGAAATACCCCCCCCCCACCCTAACAGTGAAGTGTCTGTGGTCGCCGTGGTCATGGGTTGGGGACGACAGAATAGTCCATACCAAAGATTCGTTTGTGGCTTCATCCACCATAGCATTTCTTCCTTGCAATGGTTTGTAAGGTGTATCATGTGGTTGAGTGGGTGGGTTAACAATGACCATTGTGTGGAAAGGAGCTACTGCAGGATTCTCATGTGCAGACTCACCAGTGGTACTAACATAATGGCAGCTTCCATGGAGCCCAAGAGTTGCAGTACAAGATGTGCTGGTACATATGTGTGAGAAAGAAGGTCTTGGATTTGGTGTCTTATTTTCAAAAGCCTGTGAGGGGGGAGAGAAGCTTGACAGGATGGTGTGTCGAAGACCACTCCAATAAATTCCAGTGTCTTCATTGGGGACATCTGAGATTTGTCTTTGTTGATTGTAATCCCCAAGCAGAGAGCGAGACCTTGAGTGTAAGAAAGACTGCAGACTAGGAGATTCCTGGTCGGAGCGGTAAGGAGCCAGTCATCTAGATAGGGAAACACCTGGAATCCTTGTAGTTGAAGATGAGCTACCACAACTGCCATACATTTGGTGAATATTCAGGGGGCTATCAAGAGACTGAACAGCAGTGCCCTGAACTGTTAGTGATTGGCTCCCAGCCAGAAGCAAAGAAACCTCCGGGAGCAGTGATCCATCTTTATGTGGTAGTATACATCCTGGAGGTCTATAGAGCACATTCAATTGTCCCTCCCTAGGAAGGGAAGAATGGACTGTACTGTGACCATCTGGAATTTTTGAAGTTTGATAAATTTGTTCAGTAGGCTGAGATCCAGGATTGGTCTCCAGTCCCCTGTCTTTTTTGGCACTAAAAAGCACCTCGAGTAAAACTCGGATCCTGTCTGGTCTGGTGGGACTGGGCGGATGACTCTTTTTCTTAGCAGCTTTTTTATTTCTAAGGCTGCTAATTCTATCTGATTGGGTTGTACATCGGGGATTCATTTGACGGGTCTTGGAGTTAAATCAAATGGTATTTGGTAGCCTCTGGATATTATTCTCTGCACCCAAACATCGGTAGTAATAAGATGCCAGGCTGGTAGATGCAGAGAAAAATTACCCTCGACTGCTTCCAGAGGAAAGCAATCAGGCCGCTGCTCAGGAGCACTGGTAGGGCCTGCCGGAGAAAGAATCCCTGGTGCCCTGATTATGCGGACCCCATCTACCCCAAAAGGGGTGTCTTCCATATCAGTTGCCCCCTCTGCCCCGGGGGGGATTGTTCACCACAAGTATTACAAAAGGATCCTTGGGATTTCTTGAACCACAACTTTCCTCCCTTCTGGTTCCTGGAGTAGGACATCTGGGAGTTGGAAAAGCGTATGTCCACAGCAGACAAGGTCTTTCCATCTTTCTCACTATGTGCAAGTGTGTCTCAAACCTTGGGTCCAAAAAGTGCCGATTTGTTGACAGGTGCATTGATGAAGGAAGATTTAAAGGGGTCTGTGAAGTCACACAACCGCATCCAAGCATTACGTCTCATGACAACACCAGATGTGGCAGCTCGAGCTGCCCCCTCGGTGGTGTGAGATAAACACATCAAAGAATTTGAGATGGATTCAAGGATAGCTAGCTGTGAGGTGACAGTGTCACGCAACTCATCAGGCAATACTCCCACCAAAGAGGAAGAAATTTTGGAAATTAGGTTTCTTTGGAGGCGAGTAAAGTGTGCCAGATAGTTCAGCGACAGAATGGCAAAGGTCGCTGAAGCATAGGTCTGCTTCCCTAGTGTGTCCATGGTCTGGGATTCTATGTTTGGAGGATGGACAGTGAAACTATCTTCTGCCAGTTCCCTCTTGGTGGCCACCGCCATGACCATACAATCAACTGTCAACTGCTTGGACCAGTGGGGCTGGTCTTCAGGTGTAGATAAAATTTTGTCAGGCCTCTGGGGACAGGTTCTACATTGTCTGGGGCCTTCCAGGCATGATGCACAATTAGTTTAACAAGTTCATCTGCTAGTGGGGTCACCCAGGAAGTAGATGGCCTGGCACAGAAGGCCTGCTGTTTGAGGATTTTGAGAATGTCTCCAAATGAAACGTAATCTGGGGGAGAACATGGGGACCCTTCCCCCTCATCACTATCAGTGTCTTTTGTGATAGATTCCTCCGGGGAATCAAGGTGCTTCCTCTTGTACCATTTCTTCTGGGGTGGCTTTCCAGTGGGATCTTATGAGGAGGACTTCAGAGAAGGGGTTCCCTTCAAAGGGGGTTCTTGTGACTCCTGTGCCCAGGGACCCGACATAGCAGGTTGGGAGAGGTGCATGCTAGGGGAGGTTTCTGATACTGATGTCATTGGTGCTGACTGTGAGCCTTCGGAATGAAGGACCCTTTCCATCACCTGTACAGTAGGCCCACTTGAGGAGGGATGGGAGCCTGGAACTGGGAGAGGCAACCTCAGAACCAGGGTCACTCCCCACCCCCGAAGAGCCCACCTCCAATTGAGGGGTTCAGAGAGAACAGTGCCAGCAAGAAAATAGGTGCCGGACTAGGAACCAAGGTATGGACGGCCCAAGCACTGCTCCAAGAAAGCATCGGCTCCATAGGAGCTGATGCAGCATGGGTGGTCGGTGCTGACAGGGGAAACACTGCTGTTGGAGCCGAGACAGTATGTACCGAAGCGGACATTGGTACCGAGATCAGGGTGGATGCTGGAGGAGGATAAACAGGGGAAGATGTGGTAAAATATTCTGAGCCAGGAGGGATGGAAGGTCTAGCTGGAATGGGGCAATCCCCTAGCTGCCAGAAGCTGGTCCACAACCCTCACTAGGTCTAGTTCAGAAAAACTCCTAGTGGATCTAAAGGAGGCTGCTGGCTGAAGGGGAATCAGGTCTTTCTAGAAAGGGGCTAAACCTCTGTTCCAAAAAAGGGTCGTAAGTTGGAGAATATCTTGTCCTTGGCAGATATTGGAGTTTTGCAGCCGATGGAGCTGAAGAAACTGTCGGCACCATGGCTGGGGATGGTGCTGAGGCACATACAGTCATCGGAGCCCATGGAGCTGAAGACACTGTCTGCACTGTGGTTGGGGATGGTGCCAAGGCATGTACAGTCATCAGAACCAATGTGGGAATGAAGGACAGCATCAAAGTCAGTGGCGTCATGGTCAGAACTAAAATAGGAGTGAATATCATGGTCGGCACTGAGGGAGAGGACACAGAGCCTAGTGCCGAAGGACTGCACCGAGGGTGCTGGCAAAGCATGGAGCTGATTTTTTTCCGTAACTGACGGAGATGCAGGAACCGAGTGACTTCATTTGTCCTTATGTTTTTTGGTCTTAGGAGGGGGTGAGACCTCTGACCCAGATAAAGCATCTGAGAAAGGTGTCTTGGGTAAACCTTTTAAAATAAGTTTATTCTTATGTTCTGCTAGTGTCTGATTACTAAAACTAGCACACATGTCACAGTCAGCTTTAATATGATCCAGGACATGTGTATCTGAGTTAGGCATCTTATGTCCACACTTGTTACACTGTTTAAATCCCATCTTAGCTTTGTTTGATATGGTAAGGTAACAATGCTATCCTATACAAAAAAATAAGGGAGAAAATACCAGTGGTGTTATTTTAAAGAATACCACTAGTAAAAAGGGAATGCCTGTCAAAAACAGGAGAGAGGGACAGTACCAAAAAAGGTAAAAAATTAAATTACCAAGGAAAAGGGTAGGAAATAAGCTTAGGTTATAGGCGACACCGAGAAAAGGCTAACTTGACTAAAAATGTAGTAATTTTGAAGACAAACTGTCATAAAATTAACAACTGTCTACTTAGCTTTGAAAGAGATGGCTAACACATCTGACTAGGAATGCAGCAAATGAGATATGGCGTAACTAGGAGAGAGGCATTGTGGGTAGGTTCTTAGCTGAGAGTTTTTGCCTTGCGCGAGCTGGGAAATGGCCGTATTGGTTCTGAGGATGGAACCGAGGTCCTATCTGTAATGAATAAACAAAGATTTACAACATCAGATTTAGTATTAGCAGTGCCTTCATTTTAAGAGCTGACAGGATATATATAGTTTTTTCCTTATAGTACTGATCACACTAGATGACAATTTTAGATTTAACTGTTTTAGAATAAATTGGACAGTATTACATGTTTGTTAGATTGTGATATATAACCTGTTGGTTTGAAGTCATGTATAGGCATGATTTAGAACAGTGTTTCTTTAAGGAAAACAATTGCTTGTTTAGTTGAGAGAATTTAAAGACAAGAAATTATGTATTCCAAGATTATGATGAAGTTCCTGAGTACATTTTGAATGAAAGTGCTTAATCTTTTATTAGCTTGTTTGTTTTATGCATAATAAATGGCTCTTAGTTATGAACTTTTTTATTTTTTTCTACTAGTCCTGATGACACAGGTGAACACAGCATCTTTTGGATTATTGTTGAAATGTGGATACATGTCCATAGTCTTGCATATCTGATGCTCTTCTGTCTCAGCATCTCCCACAGTTATGGCATAGGCATAGGCACTTTACAAAGGCCACATATTCCCCCAGCCAGGTCTGCTATGGTTATATTGGTCTCTGCCTGTTCCGATATTATGGATTTGCACAAACACTGAGTAGCAGCCATGAATACATTCAGCTGTGGAGGCAGTATCCATGATATGGTCAGCCACTATCACTCTGATCCCAGCAGTCATCATATTGTTCAATGGAACTGGCATCAGCAAAGTGAGACCACTCCCTGGGTAGATGTGTCAGCAACTTCCTCTCCATGGATATCATCCTGTGTCTGTGGGGTATGTTGTCCACACATGAGCTGTGTTTGTTGAAAGGGATATAGACGTAGCCATCACATTGACAGAGTCTGCCACTGGCACCATGATCCCTGACTGTGCTGGCACATGGTATAACTTGCTATCAACATTGGAGTCAAAGAGTTCCCTGACATCATGCTGGTCTATATCTATGATGGAGGATCCTGGTAACACTGCAACTATGAACACACCAAAAAATAACTAAAACTAAGGAAGAACCCTTCATCAACATCTGCCCAGTGAAACTACTTCCACATAACTGAGTGCTAGAAAAAATAATGTTTAACATACTTTGGGAAGACTGCCTTTGGAACTGTAGTCTTGATGTCCATATAAAACAAAAAATTCATGCTTGTACATTTTATCATCTTGCATTGCACAAGTAACACAGATAGAAATTCATATTCAGACATATACCCACCCCCACCCCCACCCCCACCCCCGGGCATCATTAGTGGATATTGACTGTTCCATGTGCAACTCAACACTGATGTCTACCACTCAACTGTCCATATCTTAACTGTCTGGAGACCTCAAACAGATGCCAGAAGCTCCACCATGTAAGCCACATGTGGTTCTTTCGGCAAACACCTTCCTATGGCAGTCCAGTGCTGTACATTCTTTGGACTTGATCACAGTTCCAGTGTTAACCATCAACAGAATTGATGTCATCTAAAATTTCCCACCAACCATACAGGTGGACAGTATAGTCATATCTGGCATTATGGAACATCCACCAAACATGGTCAAGGAGGGTCTTAGCAGGATATGTACTTTCTTACCTGCTGGTCTCAATAATCACTCAGAGTGTGTACTAAATGCTGTCCTTTAGTTCACAATGTTAGTCCACCTGAATGTATATCTCATGTAATGCCTAAAAATGTTAATGTATTTGCTGGAGCTTTTCTCCCTGGGCCCTCTGCTGAAAATGGACCTGTATCCAGTCGAACTCTCCCGATTAACAAATGTAAAATAAAAATAAAATAACTAAATAAATAAAAAATATTATTCTTTACATGAGAGAATTTACTTTTCCATGTTTCCTACCTTTGAGCATGACAACTTGCAATTGCATTGACATATAAATGAGATGTTTGAAGATTACACATGATGTACCCCTACACAACTACACATGCAATAGGTTAAAGTTGGCTAAAACCATTTTCTGTTACAACAGGTACTGGGACATGTACATCTAGAATGATGTGCAGGTGTTACGCGTCATGCTTCACCAGATTTTATTGACACATGGTAGTGGTGCCAAAGTACCTTGAAGTGGAAACTGTGTGCAGAAATGGGTATATGTGGGGCAAACCATTACATCTATCTGTGCATAGGTCACATGGTAAAACATAATGACTCCATGTCCAAACTGGAGGCCTACAACATTTTTCAATTGCATCTTGGCACACCCCCTGACTGTGGAGGTAGCACAGGATCAGCACTGGATGTGAATATTGCTGTTTAGAAACCTCTTGTCCAGTGACATGCACAGCTACTATAAGGGTCAGTACACATTACCCCACAGCACAATCACCCTTGATAGGACATAAACGAATATAAGTGCGTACCTCCCTGGTAGACATGGGCCTATAACAGAACATCTCACAAAATGGGAATGCAATTACTTAAGACCATACAGAGTTTGCCCCACCTGAATATCTGTATAGGCCTCCCACCCCACCCTTACATCAAATAAAGTAGCACAGGACAGACATTGAACACCCTGGCATGGGTGGAAGAAGGCCATGACCCAAACTGCTACACAGTTCATGGAATGCACATTCCCATGCAATGATTCATACCACTCATCCTCTTGACAAAAATTCTGGAAAGAGCAAAAATAATGGGGGGAGGCAAAGGTCTAAAATCAGGGACAATTTTAGATATTGTTCTTATAAATTTGGAAAGTTGCTAGAATAACAGGTTTTGCATTAATATGCATTTTGAGAATATGAAGTTTGAAACTGAATTATCTGTCATTAATAATTTAATTTCTCAACGATTTGTCAGAAAACCACAACTTTTTTAAATGGCAGACACAAAATATGAGGCAAAAATCTGGACTTTTTGTGAAAATCTAGAGAGGTGAGAGGTATGCAATAATTCCTGAATGAAGGTCATTGAAGAATTCATAGCATCCATAGTCAATCAGTGACATGACTCACTGGTACTGTAAGTGCCCTATCCCCAACTTCTTAGTAATACTGCATCAGAAGTACATGGAGAGGGAACTGATAAGGGTGTGTGAGCATAACACAGAAACAGTACCACCCTGGATGAATGGTGACTATAACTCCACTCAAGGCATGCCTCTGGACTGTGTAGTAATAGTAGAATTCCCTAAATACACACTTCAAATAGGCAACCTACAGACACCAGTAACTACAACAGTACCAGCCAGACAAACACCTCCTTACACTTCAATATCAACATTCATTGTGTCAAACACACAGTCTTAAGCCTTACAGGGCTGTGAAACCTGCAGAATGCAAAGGAAACAAACCTCACAAGTGTGCTGAAGTGACCCAGCCACTTTACATAATATATGATGCTTAATGTCTTGTGTGAGAAATGGAGCCTTTGGTGGCATATTGCCCATGCATTACTCTACCAAATGCCCATGTCAATGGCACATTCTTTGGGCACACCCCATCTTTTGGCATTCAGCTGTAAGTGCCCTAGTGCACAGCCAATTACCTTAGGACCTTTGCAAATCACCTGCTGTTAGACTTATCTGTTAACAAAAACACATTGAACTCTAGAAATGCTATTTTATTAAAACAAAGCTTTCAGGAACACCAAATCCCTTCTCCAGTGTACAAAAACATTAAATTGATTTTATTTAAATAATAAATGAGATAAATCACATGACACAAGCCCCCCAATGAACACACATAAATAATAATATAATCAATTAACACACTTAATATATACTTAACATAAGATATAGTTGTGCTATGGTTTTAAGAATATATTGTGTGTTAATTGATTATATTATTATTTATGTGTGTTCATTGGGGAGTTTGTATCATGAGATTTATCTGTTGGACATGATTTCCTCTATGCCTGTGGTACAGCACAGTGATGTCACAGAAATGTTGGATTGCAAAAGTGTTACCACTCTTCCTGTACACATGGCATTTCTTTGAACATCTGCCTTTCAGCATAGCCACAGGGCCACTACCGCACACACTCCATAGTGTATTATGTCCAACATCCTCCTCCAACCAGTATAGAACCCTGGCTATAGGGGCAGTGACGCCGAATACCTACCTGCACATCCTACAGTCAGAACATTTGAGTTTATGTAACTAGTCAGAATTATTGGAGCTGGACTAGTAGTATATTGACCAGCTGTGGAGTACAACTGTAGTAAGTTGTCTGAGTGGTTAACTGAAACACTAAAAGTGAGAATATCATAGTTTCCTCTCCTTCTCTTTCTCATTCTCTTTCTTTTTTATATTTTATTTGATGTTTGTTGTATTATTTCTGTCCATTTACATTATCATTTTATGCAGCATCTCCCACAGTTATGGCATAGGCATAGGCACTAACCTGGTCATCAGCCCTGGCCTTCCTTTGACAGTACTCTGTCTGGATCCAGGTCTGACCCTCAATCAGGTGCAGTGGGAAGGGTAACCTAGAGTCACACTAGTAGCCTATAACAGTTGTTTACCAGAAGGGAGTGTCATTGTCATCTCCAGTGGCACTACCAAGGAGTCAGAATTATTCTAACACTGCAGCATAAGGGAGTGCTGCACTACTGAGTGTGTTGTCCTTCAGATGAGACATTGAACCAAGATCCCATCTACCTGAGTTGGTGGTAGCTCAGATGGATGCAAAACATCCCAACACCACCTATAGAAAAGAGTAGGAGGGAACTTTATTAAAAACTCTAGTTACACATCCAATATCTAGGATTCTTTCATCAAAAATACATATTCAACATTCTTTCAAAAAAATATCATAAAGATTTTTATATTCTTTTATATCCTTTCATTCCTCCATCTTTTCAACCACAACTACCTTTTAACATTTTCAGCTAATACATTGTTACACCAAATTTGATTATGCATACATTATCCATTTATTCCATTAGAAAACTAAACAACTTTCATTTTATCACCTTTATATACTTTTCCTTACTCCAGTTTTAATATAAACCATAAATGATCTCCCTAATATCCATTTTGTTTAAAAAGTCTAACTTTTAATTAATCATAACATATCTTTTTAACATCATTAACTTTTTTTACATTTAAAAAAGAAATGTTCCAAAGTTTCTTTCACCTTACAACTTGTTATGGGGTCTATCAACTTTTTACTTAAACTTCATATTTGTTTTAAATGGTAGCTTTTAAATCTTCCACCTCCATTTAAAAAACTTGAATCTCTATAACATCTTAAATATATGTTTTCCCTCTTTAATAGTGCCTTTTTAACTTTTTCCTGTTTATCTTTCCAAATTTTAACATGATAATATTTTCCATTATTTTTCATACCATTCCTTAATATTCTTCTCCATTATATTCCATTTTATATCCCAGATATTTAGATCTTTCTTTGTCTTCATCAAAGTCTCTTTCCTTAACTCTTTTTAAAAAATATTTCCATATATTCCTAAATAATCTTACCAACATAATCAGATTTATCTTGACATACCTTCTTCAAAATCCAAAATATATTTAAAGAAGCTAAATATACCATATGATTCTTTAATCTAACCCCCCTTCCTCCCCATCGACAGGATTTAACCTTAAACTCCATATAAAAGTAAAAATGAATTCCAACAACACCTTCTCTAAACCAATCGGAAAAAACTGTACACCCTCACATACCCTACTTTTTCCAAAGCATAAAAGTGAATTAAATACTTTTTAAACACAGATAAATCAAATATTCTCAACCTATTAATAATAACTCATTTCATTTAAATTTCAGTTTACAATTCTTTACATTCCTGTTCAAATGTTAAACCTATCAATTTAAACTCTGATTTAGAAAAATAAACACCTACATTCCTAAAAGTGTACCCCAAAACTTTAAATTTTTACTTTCTTTATATTCAGTCCTACATTTTAATACACATGATTATTCCACATTACTTCCTTATTCCTGCCTCTATTTTTAGCATATGTTAAATATACTTAAATCATTAATCCTTAGTTACTATATCATTCATTATTAGTGAAAACACAGTTGTACTTTTTGACTAAACCAACCATTAACTAAAAACCTATTCCAAAAATTATCATACACAGACTCAAATAAATTTAATATACTACAATGGAAGTCATAGAGCAGGATTCACGAAGCCTCCGTGTAAGAGTTAGCAAGTCTTACACGCAGGCTGGAGTTAAACGGGGTGATGTTAGCATGCCATGCATATTCATGAGGGCATGCTGAATCACACCCTAGGCTAACACGGTCCGTGTAGCAAAGTAGGGGGCGTGTCCGCATGGCGAGACCTGCAAAAGGAACATGCTCCCAGAAGAATCACAGTCCCAAAAGGAAACTCCCTCAAGCGAGTCCGCGGAAATGTCATGAAACACAACAGCACACATGCCCCTACAGACTAGTAACCCAACTGAAAAGTAAAATGTAAAAATGAACAGTTTAATTTTTTTTTATTTCAGAAATGTTTGTCCGTAATTGCGCTCGTTTGCGTGGGTGTGCCCTTCGCTCAGCCACAGTTAGCAGTCATTGAAAAAGCATATAAGCTCTAAATATGCAAAATAAGCCAAGTAGCAATAGCGTAGCGGTAGAGACATCGGCCAAAGAGGAGGCAGTCATGGTTCGAGCACCAACATCATTTTTTATTTTTAGTGAAATAAGCACGAAACAGTCCCCTGACATATATGTGTATATATATATATATATATATATATATATATATATATATATATATATATATAATTATAATTTAAGTAAAATGCAATGAAATGGGCCATGTTTTATGAAGAACTCTGACACAATAAAAAAATTAAATATTTTATAAGTGCCCATAGCTGAGCAGTGCTCTAACAAGCTGAGTATGTATGCCTGCAGGTGAGCAGTGGTTTAACAGGTGTAATAGGAGTGCCCGGAGTTGAGCAGTGCTTTAACACACTGAAAGTGTGTGCCCGTATTTGCGCAGCATTTCTCACAGCGTAATATGCGTGCTCATAGCCTAATAACGTGTTAACCAGCGTAACCTATTTGTGCGGAGCTGCCCAGCGTGCCAACCGGCTTACTGACGGCAACGTAGAGCAACCTGTATCAAAGCCGCCTTTAAACAGACACACCTCCTAGCCTGTCTAGACAGTAGTAAAATAAAAAAAGAAGCAATGCCCAGGATCAAACCCAGGATACTGTGCATCATAGTCAAAGTACTGAACCACTAAGCCATAACTGCTGTACTGAAAACTGCAGTATTAGCATATATATAGGAATGAATGGAAATATAAGCATGACAAAGCAGGTTTTGTGAAGCTGATACAATTCCAAAATGGCCAATGACAGATAAGTGCGGGAAAAACGGCATATATAAGCCCCATAGGAGGGAATACACAGCATAACTGATTGTGGAACCTATTTGCAGTCAGGATGGCAGGTGTAGGAGAGGGCAGTTGCTTTCGAGCACAGAGGTGGGGTGTTGAGAAGTCCAAATACATGGTTTGGCTCCTAGTCCATGATCATGAGGCTCAACTCATGCAGGGCCAGGTTCTGTGGGGTGCATATAGGGCAGAGGCGTGGAACCGGTTGGCACATGATCTCACCAGTGCCACAGGCATACTAAGGACTGGTGAACAGGTCCATCACCACCATGTGGACCTGAAGAGATGGAAGCAGGACCAACCGAACCGTTGGATCCAGGAGGCCCGGCAAATGCCCAACGCCCCACTACTGAGTAAGTATCCATGTAATTATGTATGTAAGGAATTATCCTAGCTGATATTATGGAGATGTATGTTCCAATGTTACTTCATTTATATTACAGCTGCAGGTGTGCATTTCACGAATAGGTGAGCCTATGGTGATAGGCTGGAGCGGTTGCGCCACCAGGCAGGTTAGTAATTATATTCCTGTACTTGTTATACAATATAAGTGAGACAGCTTGTAAAAGAGGTCAGTGTAGTCACATGTTAATAAAGTTCAAATAACACTAGAAGAAAGATTCTGCTAGCACTGTATGATTAGATAAGTGATGCAGCCTGTAATCCAGAAATAAAAAGTAAACAAGTCTGAAATAGTGATTACCTACCTGAAGTGTAATATCAGATAACTTGCAGCAGCCTGAAAATCACTGGTAAACAAGCCAAAGATAATAGACATGTGTGAAATACATCCCCTTAGAAAATCTGCCATATGAAACAAGTGAGTCTGTTGGAAAGGATTGTTGTAAGCAGGTGTGACATGTTAATAATGCCTACAATAAAGTAACAACTTGAATTGTAAAAATAAAACAAGTGAGTGAGAGAAAGATGTATGAATCGACCAAGAAAGCTGTTATAACTTCTGAATAAAGTATACTGCAGTCAGTACATAATGAAATGAATGAGACAGCCACAACCAAAAAGTGAAATGTATGAAATAAAGTACTGAAGCTGGAATGCGTCTGTCCCACAATTTGTAAATGTTGCTGTACCCTTGCAATATGGAGATAGTATGGTTGTATGAAATAATGAACATCCACAGTTGTCTAGAGCCATATAAATGAAATGTAGCAGGATGCTGTACCTGAACATAGCCAGATATGAAATGTGTATGAATAAAAATGCAATGGATATTAATGTATCAGTAACAGTCCCACCAACAACATTCCTAAGGTTACATATAGGAAACTGTAGTAAGACCTGTAGGGTATATATATCTGCAGCTACTAGAGATGTACAGCATATGTATATGTAGTTGAAGTTGTTAATGAAATATTTCTTCATCCTACCCTATATTCACAAATAATGCCATTCCACAACAAACTGGGTATGTGTATTCACAATCAATTCCTATGGACATTTGTCTTGTTGGTTCAAACATATTTGCATGTACGTTGCTGCATGTGCCCTGTTCACATATTCAGACCCGATGGCCTGTTGCCATCAATCGACCCTGCATGCTGTTGGATTGTGTACTGTTGTTCAAAATATGCATGTGTTATGCTTGCTGTTCAATGTTTGGAATTCATGGGTGTTTGGTTAATGGGAATACTGATGCATGCTGTTACAACTAATTTTGAATGGTATTGTTTGTTACTAACCCAAAATGTCATAAAATATGTCTAAACATAGGACAACAGGGAAGGCGGGTTCCAGCGGACCCACCTCTCCCACCTCAGCTGGCGAGTGCACCTGGCACTAGTGCCCAGGCCGGAACCTCCTCCGGTGGCCCTGTGCCACCTTTGGGTGGAAGCGCTGCAGGGGATGGGGCTTGTCCCCCCTCTGCAAGCGTGGCCGGAGGAGACCGTCCACTCACCCTCCAAAGTGTCTGGTCTGTGGTGCATAGCGAGATCAGGCAGTCTGTGCTTCAACCCCTACGCCAGCTTGAGGCTTGGGTGGCACAACTCACGGGTGTCCCTTCTGCCCGTCCTACACAGCCCCCAGCACAGCCCCGTCCTGGGCTGTGAAGGCACAGTGGCAACTGCCCAAGGGTGGGGATGTCAGTTCCACTGTTGCCATCTGTGGGCTCATGGGCTCGCGATATCCCAACATCCATCCCCGTCAATTGTGTTTCCCCCAACATGTGTCATACTCCGCCCCTGTATGCGTCTTGTTTGTCTTGTCTGTTAACCTCCCCTACCTACCTCCCCAAATATACCTACTTCCTGTACCTCACATTCCACTCTCACCTGAAAAAAAAAAAAAAAAAAGGGCACTCTGTTCCCGCAAAAAAAATTAAGCCCCATACATAGCTGCCCATTTTGCAGACATGTCTGCTGGACATGTGAAGTGGTAATTACAATTGGCTGTACAACATACTTTGTTGTCCTCACCCCTCTCTCAGGGGTGGAAGGTTTCAAATTTCACACCAAATTACAAAGATATGCACAGCTGTTGCTGATAAAGAAATGGGCAGCTATGGGCCTTTCCTACATCCTTCCTGCAAATCCCAAGCTTGTTTTCCTACTGTCCTACCCTCTTTGTGCCCCCTTTTTCACCACTGTCCTATCTCCCCATTTTCTTTTCTTTCAAAGAAATTAGCGCAGGTGTGCGCGAGAGTAAGCACTTTTAAGCAGTTGTAAGCGGGTGTGCGCTTGTGTGCGCTTAGCTAAGCATGTGTGCGCGAAGCTAAGCGACAGTGCGCATGAGTGAGCACCGCGCAAACCAGCGCTAACCCACTTACAACTGCTTAAAATTGCCTTAGTCACTCTGAATGACAAGGCCTGTAGTTTGCTCAGCAGCAAAATAAAATTCCTCTGTCAGTCTCGAACCCAGGACCTTGGAAACACTAGTCTGCATGACTTACCACTAAGACATGACTGATATACAAGAACCTTCTGCTGAAAGCAATATATCATGAAATAGTAGGACTGAATGTAAAGAGAATATAGGAAGGCTATTACACAAAGCTTGTCTTGTATCTTTACTGGCAATTCTTGTGGATTTGTATAACATTAGTGTGAGAAGAGAAACAGCCATGCTAGTCGGTAGCTAGTAGGTAATAATGTGACAGTAGCACCTTGCAAACCACACACACTATCAGAGCAGGATAAACACTGCCATATTTGAACAGGTAAGAGGCCAGACCACACAAATGGGACTGAATTACAGGGATGTCCCTGATTTGAAAACAAATGTTAACTGTGCCCCACTGACTCCCTGTGAAATGTACTAATAGTAGGCAGAAAGGTGTTTTGTCCCACGTAATGGTAACTGTCAACTACTGAAAGTATGCACTACGTGCATGTCAGAAATGGTGTATTCACAAGCACACCCACATGTAGGTGTACAACCCACAAATATCAAAGGAGGTATCCAACTAATAACAGAAGGACAGTATAGCTGTTTACAAGCACTGCATGTGCCTGCTATCCATAACTGTTAGTACAAAGTAGAAGGTGCCACTACTGCTCAGCAGCAAAATAAAATACCCTTGTAGGTGTCAAGCCCCACACCCTGGCCAGACCAGACTGCATGCAGTACCACCAAACCACAACAAACATATAAGGAACTGCTGCTGAAAGAAATATATCAAGCATTACAAGGAGTGAATGTGAATGGAAAATAGGAAAGCCAAAGCAACACATTCCAGTAAAGACACCTAGCAGGCCTCTAAGGAGTGAATGTAAAGGCTAAATAGTGAAGCCATAGCAACAAATTGCAAGAGCCACTGCAATAAACCAGTTACTCCACAAGTCCCACAGGAAAGCACATACTCCCATTTAAACAGTATTAGTATTATTAGGTGTCAGTTAACATACACACTGAGAAGAATAAAGTGGAGGAAGCAATAGTCAGGTGTCAGCAAAACAGCCTGAGATATGACAGACATACCAACCTTTACGCTCACACAACAGTGTCCACAGCATACCAGCATGCTCCTCACCTTGAAAATCTGAAAGGGCTACGCCTACCTCACCTAACATTTTATAGCACTGTCCTGAAATCACAGTGAGAACTGCAATTACCACACAGCAGGCTGCATGCAATTAGCAAATGCTACCTAACAATTGGTGCAGAGGCCATCACATGCACATTTGCATATACCTACAAAAGCAGCCTGTACTCCTAGTCCACACATGCAATACATTCATTGCAACAGCCGGAGGGAGAGACAGAGAGAGAGAGAGAGAGAGAGAGAGAGAGAGAGAAAACATAAATAAATAAAAACAAATAAATAAAAAAAAAAAAAACAAATAAGAGACACAGACTGCTGAAACCACTACAGTACAGAACAGCAGGCTACCAAGCAGCAAGCCATCAAAAATAGCAGTGTCCAAGAAAGGTAATGTAAACTAATAATGTAATAGTCTACATACTGTGAACCCTCCATATGTGGTAGCAGTCTGTATATAGATATATATGAGGATGTGCATAGGGCAGGGGACATACTGCAACTGTTAGTGAAGGCTGGACATACATATGTATGTGAAGGATGCTATGTGCACATAACAATGTAGGTTGTAGTGCAATGTACAATGTAGGTTGTACAGTACTGAATGTTTAGCAGTATGTTAGTGTGTGTATTCGTATGTGTAAATAAAAAGGTATAAATATATATATTATATATATATATATGTATGTATATTTATATATGTATCTATATATAATGTGCATATATGTATACATAGATAGAGAGGGATGTAGAAATAGATAGACCCAGAATGATACCACAGTACAAGGACAAAATGATTGACCTCAACAATTGGCTAAGCTTCTAAGGGGATCCAGCATCTGTCTGCCTGGGACGACATGACCGATTGCTGTGCCAGAGATGGCCTCACCTGTCACCCTCAAGATTCCAGATACTGGCTAAGACTCATGCCATCCCTATAGTGCCTTTGTCAGGCAAGGTTCAAATGACAAATACACCACTGTAAATGGTGACATCTGTGACATCTGTGCAGTGACAGAGACCTGGTGCAAAGCTCCAGAGAGCACCCCTGCATTACCGGGCTTCAATTCATACCACACCTGTTGGGCACCTAACCCAGAAGGAAGCACTAAAGGCAGAGGCGTGTCCATATTCATTACGGATATCCATACCTCCAGGTTAGTTGCACAGCATAATGCATCTGAGGTATCCAATTGCAACTAACTCTGGGCAAGAACGCAATCCAAATCATAGCTTGCTACAGACCCCCCACCATGCCCCAGGATTCACACCCCTCATGTCATGATACACTGGAAAGTATTGGGTACAACCCAACACCCTAATAATGTCCGATTTCACCTACCCCACCATTAACTGGAAAAACTACACCCGTACCAACTCTATTGCTCAACGTGTTCTAGAATTCATAAATACCAACACCTTGGATTAACATATTCACACCCCCACCAGGGGCAGCAATATCCCACACTTGGTCATCACCAACATGGGAAACCGGTGTTCCACACCAGAGGTCAATTCCTCGTTGGTGAGATCTGACTACAAGGTAATCAGCCTAGACATCCACATCTCACCCCCAGCCCCAATTAGGGGCACCATCGTGACAAACGTCTCAAAAGCCAATGTCACACTTCTTAAGACAGAAGTGGCAAACTGCATGACACCCATGCAGATGGACAATAGAGGTATGACTGCTGAATCCTACACAAATGCACTGTATAAGCATTTACACGAGTGCATGGATCATGCTATCCCTAATAGAACCAAGATGTTATCCCCCAGACAAAGGAAGCCAGTCTGGTGGTCCTCTGCCATAAACAAACTCTACATCAGAAGAGAGACACTGTTGCAAAAATAAGTAATTTCCCATGACTGGAGGAACTCCCTGGTCAACCTCAGTAAGAAGCTGAGATCCCTCATAAAATCCCCCATAGCTAGTTACGAAAACAAAAGTGCCACTGACTCTAAAGACAACCACAAAGCATTCTATAGCTATGTCAAGAATATAAATGTGAACACTCAGATGTGCTCTGAGGTACAGCATAATGGCACTAAATGTACATAACCAACTGATATTGCCAACATCCTGGCAGATAGGTTCAGTGTTAACTTTAGCCCCCTCTCACCCCCTAGAGGGCCCATCTCTATACTGGAAGAATGCAAAGTCCCTATAATCACGGCTGCACAGGTAAAATACACACTCTCCAAAGCCAAGAACACAGCATCCATGGGACCTGACAATATCCCAGGCTGCGTTCTACATGAACTCCTGAAAGAACTGGCACCCTACCGCAGTACCATGTACAATCATAGCCTCACCTCAGGCTTTGTAGCCACTGAATGGCGCACCACAACACATCCCACTCCACAAAGGGGGAGCCACGATGGACCACGGTAACCACCGCCCCATTAGCCTGACGAGCCTTGTCTGTAAGGCCATGGAATGTACCATCATGGAACTCATAAACAAAGCCATTGGTAATCTCCAAACTCTGGACCCTACTCAGTTTGGATTTGTAAAAGGCAGATCATGTCTCCTAAACCTGATTGACTTCTTTGAAGCAGTCAGCAAAGCCATAGATGATGGTGAAATGGTTCACACAGCTTATGTAGACCTTGCCAAGCCTTCCAACACCATCCCCCATTCTGGAATTATAGATAAGCACACTAAACTAGGTATAAATCCCTATGTCATAAGATGGGTTGAAAACTGGCTCATGTATAGAACCCACACTGTGAAAGTAGCGTATTCCAAATCCAACATCAGACCAGTGACAAGTGTAGTACCATAGGGTTCAGTCCTGGGTCCTCCCCTGTTTGGTATCTACTTCTCCAAAGTGCAGGCCAACACAGAAGGTCTGTGGCTAACAAAGTTTGCAGATGACTGCAACCTAGGAGCCCTAATCGCAACTCCTAATGATGTGGGAAAACTACAAAAGGCCCTCACTGAGACAGATACCTAGTGTCAAAGCCATGGCCTGAAGCTCAATGCCAAAATGTGTATTGTCATCCCCGTGGTATAAACTCTGTACCCATGAACTACCAGTTAGCTGGTAGTCTACTTAATGCCGAAAATGTGATAATAGACCTTGGGACACAGGTGCACAGTAGTCTCTCCTTTGATAATCACATTGCCACAGTGGTTGGGAAATCCTTCTACGTGTCTCATCTCATCACAAAAGGATTCCCATCCAGAAAAAAGAGGTCATTGTTCCCCTCAACTCATCACTTATTAGACCCATAATAGAGTACGACGCCCCTTTTGGTATGTACCTCACAGGACAACTACAACAACTACAACAACTGGAAAGACCACAGAAATACCTCACAAAGAGGATTACTGGCCTCAAACAGATGCCCTATGCAGACCGACTCAAAAAACTACAGCTTGACTCCATGGCATATCGCCTACTCAGGGGTAATCTCTGCCTAACATACACAGCTATGTCAAACCTACAGCTGTTGGACATGCTCCACTTAAATAAATCCCAATCCCTCTGAGCTACACGCTCTAGGGACCTTAACCTTGTCACCACAATACACAGAACATGCTGGAGGGATAGAGTCCTGTCCCAGACACTTCCCATACTCTGGAACAGACTACCTATGTATGTCAAACAGAGCTCCTTATTAGCACTCTTCAAGAAAGATCCTGATGATTGGATGGGAAATGGGGAATTCACCCCGGGGATCACGTCTTTGGCTCTGCTCAACAGGGGCATAGGAAAAATACCTTTCTTGGGTGGCAAAAGCCAGGGTATATTTATTGGCTAGGCTTGTATGGGCCCTAGGGCCAATAGCCTAGTACCTACCTATGAACATATATAGATAGATGGATAGAATATGTATATACACATATTATGTAATAGACACATACATATATAGATATATATAGATACATACACATATACAGACAGATATGCATGTGTACAGATATGTATGTATATGAATATCTCTCTCTCTCTCTCTCTATATATATATATATATATATATATATATATATATATATATATATATATATATATATATATATATATATATATATATATATATATATATATATATATATATATATATATATATATATATATATATATATATATACTGAGAGAGGCACATGTGTGTAGATGTATTGCAACAGGTGCCTGTTGACAAAGGCATGTACTGAACACCAGTGCGGATACAGGAGTACCATACCCCATTCTATTTCTATAACACTTACACCACTAACCACCACATATGTGGTTGCCTGCCTACTACTGGATTTGTCAGGAGGGAACATGGGAAACAAGTGTACAATAGCCTCCCCTGTGATATTCACAGTGGCACACCAGTCTTGTAATACCTGTACATGGTACATGTCAGCAGAAATGGTGGGTCAGCTAGTGAAATGTAGGTCACTGTACCCCTCTACACCTCACAATGTCCTACATGGTATGTACCTCCCATGACAACTACAGAAAGGGAGAAGGATACAGTCATACCTAACAAACAATGATAATGCCCTCAAACACATTACCTATGCAGAGTGACTGACAAAACCGCAGATAGAGTGCCTCTCAAACTACCGACACAGAGCATACCACTGCTGGATATACATAGTTAGTCACACCCATAACAGTTGTCCAACAACCATGGTAACACCTCACAATATCCCCAGCATAAATGACCTATGTCTGTCATCCTTGGCACCGCAGTAAAGAGCACATGGTGGAGGTACAGGTCCCTACACACAAATAGGCCATACCCTGGAGTAAACCACCCAGCATTACGAAGCAAGGCTCCCCATTAGTAGATGTCAGACATACCCCTGTTGAATGTTATGCAGATAGGGAGTATGCCATATGAGTCACCCTGTGTAACTGTTTGACAGGAGCAAGTACAACCACATTACATGTGTCCCAAGGGACAGGGTAGCATAACAGTATGCTGCTGTAGGCCCAGGCCCAATAGCATACTACCTGCCTATGACACAATACACACACATGTACTCATTGCAATACCAACTATGTGAGGTGGAATGCGTGTGCCACTGACTGTGTGCAAGGTCTGTAATGGTGTGATTGCTCAGCATGACTTTGTGTCTGTCATGGTAGTGTGTGTCCTTGGTGTGAGGCCAGAGAAAGATGTGTCAGGTATTGGGATACAAACATACTACATTGCCATATGTTGTGCTGTGGTTCCCTGTATGTGACTGTGGTGTAGGTATGGATATGGCAAGAAAGACTACTGTGCATTACCAGTGACATTTGTACTGTGCATTGCATGCATTGCATGGGTTGACAATGTTCCCCATACATTACCTTGATACATACTCCCAGTGTGAGGCTGTGCATTGGACCTCAAACAGTGTGCTGACTGCTGGAGTATACTTGTTTGTTGTATGGAGTGTGCCAGGCACTGTCACAGAGTTGTCAGCAGAGCACTGATATGTAGTCATTCAAATGTGTATCCCCCAATAGACAGACAAATGCTATATATGGCAGTTCAGTGATATCACTACAGTAGAGTTTTATGTGTGCCATATCACTTGCTCACATATTTTTCTTTTCCTTCCAGGGCAATGGTGAACCAGCGCAATCCCACATACTCTGCTACAGAGGAAGAGGAGATACACCAGAGCCTGGTGCGGGAGTTTCCCACACTCTTTTCCCACACCAGCCAGAACCAGCAGGAGAGGGCTGCACTGTGGCAAGACCTTGTCCATTGGGTAAATGATATAGGCATGCACAACTGGACATATGAGCAGGTACGCCATCACTGCAGTGATTTAATTAGAAATGTCCGTCAGCATGCATCTGATAGCCACAGGCAACAGCTTGCCACAGGTGGTGGGGCAGCTATACACCCCCCCTCACCAGACTGGAGGGGCTCCTCCTAAGTGTTGTGGCTCCAGCCCAACAACAACAACATCCACACACATGTGTAATGATGGCGGCTGGAGCCACCCAGCAAGAGGACGTGGGGTGTGCAGGTAACATGCCATATCTATATTTGACTGTTCTCTACACTGGTAGTTTATGCATGTGTGAGATGTGTACTGTGTTTGTAGCTGTTATCCTGGAAATTATTGTGCAAGAGTGATATTCTCAATATCGGCAGTAGACTTGTGAAAGCCAACTGTTGTACTACTGAACTGTATCGTACTCACAGTATCAATGGCACAGTTGTGCCCACTGACAATGAATGTCTTATTTGTGTAGGTCCCTCTGGTGTAACAGCAAGGCAGCCAATCCATGCTGGTAAGTGTGTAATAACATTCCTTTAATACTAATGATAGTAATAGTAATAATACCCTAAAATGGTATTGCTATGTGTGTGATTGCAGGTGTGTCTGTGTCTGTGTGTTTGTATCTCATGTACTGAGGAGTGTGCATGTGTGCATGTGCCCATGTGTGCATGTGCCCATGTGTGCATGTGCCCATGTGCCCATGTGTGCATGTGTGCATGTGCCCATGTGTGCATGTGCCCATGTGTGCATGTGCCCATGTGTGCATGTGTGCATGTGTACGTGTGTGTATGTGCATGTGTGCATGTGTGGTAACATTGTGTGCACATTGTAAACTGTGTTTCCTGTCTTCTTCTCACAGGTTCTGGTGCTGCTCTGGTGGTGTGCAGCAGGGAACCTGAATCTGTTGCTGGGGATAGTGATAATGATGATACCTGTGTAATGGCACAGGGAGGTGTGCCAGGGTCCGTTGTTGGTCAGCCAATCGACACAGCTGTCAACCCCATCAATGCGCACAGTCATCCTGCCAATATTGTCACCAATATCCCTAGGTGATGGACAGCATACAGTGGGCATTGACCAGGGTAATGTGGTATCAGTGGCACATGCATCCCCTCACAGCAGCCATGGCCAGAGTCCTGACATGGTACCACACAGGCAGATGTCCAGGGGTTTTTGTGGGAGCATCCGTGGTCGTACTGCCCCTGTCAGACATGCCCACAGAGGTCTTTCAACCTCAGCTATGTTCCAGGCTGTAATGCAGGCACAGTCACGTATGGAATGGTACACCAGACAGGGTCTGAGGGAGCTGAGAGCACATCGCACTACTATGAATGACACTATGCATGACGTTGCGGCTGCCATCTGTAATTTCACCGAGGTCATTGACAGACATTGGGGGGACACATTAGATCTGTTCCACAACTACATGTCCATGAGCCAGGACAACGCAGGGAAGTTGAGGTGTCGACGTGGATGAATGCCAGCAACAGCAGCAGCTGGCAGTCATCGCGGATGACAACAAACCCACGGCCGCTCACATAGTGCTAGTACCAGCCCCAGCAATGCTGGGTCTGTGCTGTCATCAGACCACCCTAGGAGACCACATGCACGTGGCTCTGGACAGTCCCAGCAGGGACATGTCTCCAGTCAACAACCACCTGCTTCTGATGACAGTACCCAGTCTGGCTTAGTACCTGATACTGTCCGTAGCACCCCTGCCAGGCACAGGTACCGTGTCCGTGGCCAGAGACAGTGATCTGTACGACCTGGCAGGTTCAGTCTGTGGCTGTCCACAAACACCCGTATATGGCGGCCACAAGGTGGAACTGTGTGCATGCATACACACATGCATAATGCTAACACCTAGGGCTAACACATACACACACACAGTGCATCAACATTGCCCCATCTTCTACGGTTGTCCCTCACTGACACACACACACATACATGTCGATTGGTTGTATCAGTGGCAGACTCAGGCATACCAAGTACACACCCAGTGCATATGATGAAACTGTGCCACCTCCTGCAATCTGTAACATTGATGCAGGACCGGTTAACATGGTGCTGATGTACAGGGTGACTACATAGATGTGTAGTAATATTATCATGTTGCCAACTGTGCAGTGTAATGATATCATTGTGGGTATATCCCAGCATGCCTGATGCATTAACAGTATGATTGTCATTGTATTGTTTGGTACACCCCTATAAATTACCATAGTGTAATGTCTGCACATCTTTGCATTCTGCTGGTAAGGCTGTAAACAGAAGGCCACCTACACAGGTAGCACAGGGGATAAGTAAATGGAAGTTATGATACTCAATGGTGGACATGTAAACCGCAAGATGCATGCTGTACAACCTGTACTCTGCATGGAGAATGTTGATATCTGTGCAGTAATAGACAACAGGTTCAAGACTCCCAAGAGCACCCTAGCACTACCGGGTTACACCTCATACCATGCTTGACAGCCCCAAAACACACAACTAACTATGACAGGAGGTGAGTCTCATTAAATGTCAGGGATACTGTGGTGGCAGGACAGGTAGCATACAGCCTACTAAGTTGGGGAATGCTGACTGAGAGCTCAGTGTCTATCATTATAAATGTGTATTAGTTCTGGTTTAAGCAGTTGGGCTTCAGGCCAGTTATTTCACATTACAAAGGTTCATGGTCTGCACTCTTGTGGGAGGAGAGGCTGTACTCTGCACGTCTGAGGTGGGAATTTCTGGCTAAAGGCTTATAGTGCCTGCATATTTGAACTGTTTCTTACTGAAATTGGTACACCCTGTTTGCTGTAGCATAGACTACATCCATGCCTGCTGATTGAAACTTTGTTTGTATGCTTGTTTGATTGTTATTTCCCTGAAACACAAATCCCACCTGAAATGCAGCTTTACAGCACCTCTGAGAATCCCTAGTGACATGTGCATTGCTTACTGTATGTATGTCCTTGTTTCGCTTGACAGAAAGTTAGTGTTTGTCAGTTATGCAATTAAGTTACCTGTAACACATTGCATTTGAGATACCTGGCACTTGCTCACTAAAGCATTTATATATGCCAGCACTAACAAATTAAAACCACTACACCCTCACAAACTCACCTTACGTACCTTGTTCCCCATTGACCCTTTTTGTTGTTAATTATAAAGGAATTCCCAATACTAGCCTAGCATGTTCAAAGGTCAGTTGTCAATCTCCTCCCTGGTCCAGCTGGTGAATCGGGGAATCTAGAGGCAATGTTACAACTGCCTCATTTACACAGTCAGCCCTCTCCTTCTCCCAACAAATTCCACCACATGTGAGAGATGCAACCATATATCCAAACTGCAGGCTAAGCTCTCTAAACTCAGTACTGGCAAAACCTGTCAGGAGGAGACGGAAATCACGGTCACTACAATTCCAGTCTCACATAGACCTACCACGACAGCAAATGAAACAAATAAACACACACAACCATACTTGTAGTCTCTAAATAAAGGTCTGCCTATGCAGCAGACACCTCCAAAGCAGACACACAAGCAACCGCTACCCCAGAACAGAACATATGCAACACATAGCTCACAAAGCCAGTGTGCTGAACAGTCACAGCATGTAAGGCTAAACAACACATCTGCTACACTTGTGATGGGTGCCTCTATCATCAGGTACACTGATGTCCTGCTCACCAGGCTGAACAAGGTGAAGGTCATGGTGAGATGCCTGTCGGGCGCTATGATCTGCCACATAACACAAGCACACAGGTCACTCCAAGGCATGTACAAATATGACTCAGTCAGTTTCCATGCCAGTTTGAATGACCTGAGACATACCTCCCTGGACTACATGATGAGAGACATAGAGGAGCTCTCTGAGCATGTGGCCCAGACTGGTAGGACCCTGACCTTGAGTAGCATCTTACCCTCACCAAGAATGATGCCACAATATGTAGACAAGATGATCAATTCAGACAATTGGTTTATGTCTCAGTGTCATTCAAAGGGGATACAATGCCTGTCAGCCTGGGATGACATGCTCAACAAGCCACACTGCTATGCTAGGGACAGCTTGCACCTGTCACCCATGGGCTTTCGGATATTGGCAAAGGCTCTTGATACACCCATAGTGCCTTTTGTAGGCAAGGCTCAACAGACAAGACCACCTCCATAGGTATCACAAGGGATAGGAAACTAATAGTAATGCTACTCAACGCCAGCAGTGTAAACGTCAAGATGCATGCACTGGAAACTGTCCATAGCATGGAGAACATCAATATCTGTGCAGTAACAGAATCATAGTTCAAGGCCCCCAAAAGCACCCCAGCACTGGCAGGTTATACCTCATACCATGCTTGTCGGCCACATAACTTGCACCAAAACAGAACAGGAGGGGGAGTATCAATATTCATCAAAGATACACACACCTCCAGGTTGGTGGCACAGCACAAAGCATCAGAGACTATCCATGTGCAACTAACAGTGGGTAAGACTGCCATCCAGTCCATAGCCTGGCACACACCACACTCCCAAACCCAGGTAACACACTTGGCCTACTTAAGAAGACATGTATATATGCAGGTGTCTACAAACAACAATATATTGGGCAGCTTCATTTACCCACACATAGACTGTGAGCATTACTGTAGCTCCAACACCCTAGGTGTAAAGTTCCTAGAATCCATACACTCAATTGCTATGGAACTACTTGTTACCACTCCCACAAGTGGAGAATACATGCTGCACCTGTTCATCACCAACATGTGGACTATATGCTCCAGACCAGACGTGTATCCCTCGCTGGTAAGATGACACCATAGACTACTCTCACTGTATATTCACATACCAAATGCAGCCCCTGCACAGAAAACCACAGTCATAATGTTGTGTAATGCAAATTACATGTATTCACATGAGGCAGGCTTCACACATGGGAACTATTTCAGGTCACAGGTACATATGCCTATGTGGCACACACATACCTCATGTGTGCATTGACATTACTGATATGATCTATGTCATACAATATTAAGAGCAACACCCCACACACATGAAAAAACTGTGTGACAAAAACACACATGGCATTTGTAAGATTCAAACCCCTGCCTAACGATGTTATGACACTTGAGAGAGATGCATTTGCAGACCACGCTATTTGCATTACTGGGAGGTTTTCCTTCTCCTGCTGTACTTATAGGGTGCTGACATCATCAGTATTTAGAATGTGGAATGTGCATCATGCAGTGTGTTCTTGTAGTTGGCAAAAGGGACATTTCTTTCACACAGAATTGCACACACATTAACCCCCCTCACCCAAACACACTGAGCATTTGCAGGATTCAAACCCCTACCTAATTATGTTATGACACTTGTGAGAGACGCATTAGCAGAGCATGCTATCCAAATTACTGGGAGGTTACTCTTCTGCTGCACATATAGGGTGCTGAGATCATCAGTATTTAGAAAGAGGAGTGTGCATCATGCAGTGTGTTCTTCTAGTTGGCAGAAGGAACATTTCTTTCACACAGAATTGCACACACACTAACCCCCATCACCCAAACACACACACACTGAGCATTTGCAGGATTCAAACATGGATGTGACATTGCAAATTCAACCCCTGGGATCTCCACTGTGTCCCTGCTTGACAGAGGCACAGCACACTAGCCTTACATGGTGCCTTCTGTGACCTACTTTACAGAGGCACAGTAGCCTACTGTACTGGGGAGGCAGATGCCAAGCACAGTCTGACTAAGCTTGTATTCCCTAGGGCAAACAGCCTAGTATTGACCTCTACACTCGTATGTTTAATTTTCAGCTGCACAATATTTGTTGCTGATAAACTGTTTGCAGGTCTTTATTGCCATAGCTTTCCCTGTTTCTATGTACAACTTGGGTATCTGTGGAAGATGTTTGAATATGTGTGGGATCCACTATTTAACTTATGTCTCTGTAGTCATTTAACTGTGTGCACTGGGCAGATTGCTGTCTTGTGGTTGGTTCCTGGTTTAACACATACATATACCACATATGTGTGGCCAACTGCTAAACTGAGACATGGCCTAAGTGTGTGAGCATGCCCAGTTCAGGCATATTCCTTGGCTTGTTGCCTGACATATGTCTCATTTATCAAAGTGTGTGAGCATGCCCAGTGTGTGCTTTCCATATGTTGAGATCTTCAGTCCACCACATTTGTGGGTGTGTGTGAACTTCCACAGTATTTCACATTTATAGTTGTGTGTTGGGAGTCATGTTGTGTGCATACTGCCCAACTGCTTTGTGTCTGAACCCGACAAGGATTATACTGTGCCTGCAGGGTTTCCATGTGATAGTTTGCATACAGTTGTCAACATCCTTTCATAATGACCATACACTGTAATATTGTATAGTGTACTGGTTCAGTACTTTCACTGTGGTGGACAGTATCCTGGGTTTTGGTCCTATCACTGCTTTCAATATTTATAGCGAGCATACTAGACTGGTTAAGGGCCAGTTGTGCACATATGACCATGCTGCATTTTGTTTGGATATGGACTACTTACACCAGGCTTGTCCAACATTGGTAGTGTATTCCACAACTTGGGTGGTCATTGACAAACACTAGCAATGTGCCCTAGGCCATTTCTAGTGCTAGTCAGAGAGTGTGTTTGTCCTTCAACACACATTGTAACTGGAATATGACATCACATATTTCAAGGTTAGTGTAACGTGCCTCTGTCTACCCATGACATAACAGTGATACCCAGGGTAAACCTACCATCTCACATCCACTCATCATGATTCCTGTTGAGGAGAGTCAATGAGGGACTCTCTGGCTATCCTGTAGTGGGAGTTTACTCAAGAGTGGAGTGAGCTTCTGGGTTATGGATCAATCATTACAGCATGTCCTATGTATTTCAGTGCTGGGGTTCAGGTCTCTCATGTGCATAGCTCACTGGCATTCAGATTGTACAAGGTGCAGCATGTTCATTGATTCCAGCTTGGACATGGCTTTATACATCAGGCCCAGATTGTCTCTGGGCAGGCAGTATGGCACTGTGTGGAGCTGCGGTTTGTTTAATCAGGCAACACATGGCATCTGTTTGAGCTCTTTGATCCTCCTGGTGGGGTACTTTTGCTGTCTTTCCAGTTGCTGGAGGTGTCTGCTGAGGTACATCCCACAGGGGCCATTGTACTCAATTGTGAGGCTGATGAAGGATGACTGAAGAGGCACGATGACCTCCCCTGATCTAGATCTGACTACTGTCATGGTTAGGTGGGTATATGGTATGTTTCTGTAACCACTACAGCCACATGGTTGTCAAATGCAAGATATCTATCAAATTGTGTCCCCAGGTCTCTTATTACTTCTAAAGTACTTAATGGGTTAACACCTATGTGGTAATTGGTGGGCACTTACTGTTTATCCACAGGGGATGACTATACACTTTTCTGCAATTAGCTTGATGACATGGCTCTGGCACCAGTTGTCTGTTTCTATGTGGCCCTTTTGTAGGATGTTTGTGTCAGCTGGAGGGTCAGATGAGGTGCCCAGTTTGTAGTCCTCTGCAAACTTGTTCAGACACAGTCCTTCCATGTTGGCCTGTACCTATGGGAAATATATACCATGCAAGGGAGGTCCCAGGACTGAGCCTTGTGGGATGCCAGTTGTAGCTGGTTTGTAGTCTGACATGGCTGCTGCATGTCTGACCATGTCAGTTCTGTCCTTGGGCTGGTTTGCAACCCATCTATTGACATAGGGGTTTATATTTAAGCTGGTGAGCTTATCTATAATGAACACATGGGGTATTGTATGGAAGGCTTTTGCAAGGTCCAGATAGGCTGTGTGGACCACATTCCCCTCATCACTGGCCTTGATGACTGTTTCAAATGAGTCAGACATGTTTAAGGGGCAGGATCTGCCCTTAAGAAAGCCACGCTGGGTAGGGTCCAGTGTCTGTAGATCCCCAATATCTTTATTTCTGAGGTCCATGATGATCCTTTCCATAGCTTTGCAGACCAAGCTTGTCAGGATTCTGGGGTGATAGTTTGCAGTATCCATTGAGGCACCACCTTTGTGGAGAGGGACCACTGTTGTTGTACACTGCTCTTTGGGTACATATCCTGTGGTAAGGCTGAAATTGAGCAGTAGTGTTATTTGGCATTCCATTCGTCTTGGAGTTCATGTTGGACACAGCCCAGGACACCATGTCGTACCATTGATGCTGTGCGTCTTGCTTTGAAGATGCTGCCTGTTACCTCAGCATATGCAATGTCAGGGGGGCAGCACTCTGCTGGGATAGATATTTGTCATTTTGCGGGGGGGGGGGGTTGCACTGAACCTGTCAGGTTGGATGTTGGCAATGTGTGTGGGTTTGGTCCATTGTTTGTAATATTTGGTAATTCAGTGCATATCTGTGAATTCCCACCAAGGTTCCTACCATCAGTTAAGACAACCTTGTGATTATCCTTAATGTCCTGTACAATATGTATCTCCATAGGTTCATAGGTTCATACTGGGCTATCTGCCCTAGGGCATTTATCAGCCTAGCCAGACTGTGTGTGGCTTTCGCCACCCCTTGCTATGTGAATATTATGGCCATTTAGGGTTTACTTTACTGTGCCTCTGTCTAGATGTGACACACTGCAGACCCCCAGTGTAAATCTACGCTCTCCCATCCACTTGGCAAGATTCCTGTTGAAGAGAGTCAGTGAGGGGCTCTGCCTAACATGGAGTGGGTTCTGTTCCAGAGTGTGGGAAGCCTCTGGGTTAGGAATCTGTCCCTCCAGCACATCCGATTTATTTATGTGTTGAGGTTGACATCTTTCACTCTCACGGGTCTAATGGCTTTGGATTTTCTGAGGTGGAGAATGTCCATCCATTCTGTATTGGACATGACCTTGTACATCGGGCATACATCACCTCTGAGTATGCAGTATGTGACTGCATACAGCTGGGGTGTTGTCAGCCAGGCAGCATATGACAAATGTTTGACACCCTTTATCCTCTTGGTCAGGTACATTTGAGGTCTTTCTAACTGCTGCAGGTGTCGGGTATGGTACAACCCAAATGGGGCATTGTACTCACTTATGGGCCTGATAAGGGAAGAGTATAGGGACACAATGACCTCTCTTGATGTAGATGTGACTCCTTTCATGATAAGGTGGCCAATATAGGTGGTCTTCCTAGCCATGTTGGCAAAGTGAGTGTTGCATGTGGGGTTACTGTCCACTTGTGTCCCTAGGTCCCTGATTACTTCTTCCATACGTAATGGATTACCACCTATGTGGTGATTTGTGAGTACCTTGTTTGGTATTTGGGGTGACATTCATACTCTCCAGTGTCTTCAGGGAGGCTGAGTGGTGTTCCTGGGTCTGAGAGGGTGGTCTGTAGCATGCTACAAACTGTACAGCAGTTTTGCCTACAGTTAGTTGCACATGGATGGTCTCTGATGCTTCGTGCATTGTCAGTAACCTGGATGTGTGGGTATCTTTGCTGAATATGGATACTCCCCCTCCTTTTGTGGCTTGGTCCAGGTTTTGGGGCCGACAAGCATGATTTGAGGTATAACCTGCTAGTGCTGGGGTACTCTCAGGAGCCTTGATGCAGGTTTCCATCACTGCACAGACATTGATGTTCTCCATACTGGGGAGGGCCTCGAGAGCATGCATCTTGTGGTTTAGACATCTGGCATTGAGCAGCATTACCCTCATGTTTTTTCCACTTATGTTTTCTGGGGAGGTGGGTTTGTCTTTTCAGCCTTGCCTACAAATGGCACTATGGAGGTGGCAAGAGCCTTAGCCAATATCCAGACACACAGGGGTGACAGGTGCAAGCCATCCCTGGCAATGCAGCGTGGCTTGTCAAGCATGACATCCCAAGCAGAGACACATTGTATCCCTTTGTATTGACACCAGTAATTGAGCCAATTGTTAAAGCTGATCATTCTGTGTTTGTACTGTGGCATCATTCTTGGTGGGGGTAGAATGCTGATCAGAGTCAGAGTCATACCGGCCTGGCCTACATAATTGGACAGCTCCTCTATGTCTCTTTACATGTAGTCCAGGGAGGTACGTCTGAGGTCATTCACACTAGCATGGACAATGACTGAGTCATATTTGTACTTGCTTTGGAGTGACCTGCATGATTGTGTTATGTGGCAGACTGTAGCAGCCTACAGGCAGCTTACTGTACCCTTTTCCTTGTTCAGTCTGGTGAGCGGGACATCAGTGTGTCTGACTGTGGCATCACCTATTACAAGTGTATCGGGCATGTTGTTTGTCCTTACGGGCTGTGACTGTTTGGCACACCGACTTTGTGTACTATGTGTTGCATGTGCTATGTTTGTGGGTAGTGGTTTCTTGGGTGTCTGCTTTGGAGGCCTCTGTTGATTTGGTGGTATTTAATTATAGCCTCCAGGAATGTTTTTGTGTGTTTATGTATTTGGTTTGCAGTTGTGATAGGTCTATCTGAGTGGGTTTGTGGTGTGTGTGGTTACCTTCTCCTCCTGATTAGTTTAGACAGTACTGAATTGAGTGAGCTCAGCCTCCAGTTTGGAGACGTGCTTGCATCTCTCACATATATTTGTATTTCTTGGGGGGTGGAGGGGATTGTCTGTGTACATGGGGCAGGTGTAACATTGCCCAAGATTCACAGATTCAACTTGTTGTAGCTGGCCTTAGTGGATTTTATGACTGGCCATATTTTATTGCCATAATACTGATCAGAGATTACTTCCCTTTTTGGGTTTGCTCTATCATGTGGTGACTTCCTCATTCTCTTGCATGGTTTGGTAATGGCTGTGGTCCACCATGCCAGCTGCCTGTGTGTATGGTATTGGGCCTTGGTTTTATTTAGGATTGCATAATCCATGCATTCCTGACAGTGTTCATAGAATGCATTTATAAAGGGTTCTGAGGTGTGGCCCATATTTTCCACAGGCACAGGGCCTTTAATGGATTCCACATCAGTTTGGAGGAGTGCAACATTTAGTTTACACATGTTTTTCACTGTGGTTTTCTGGACAGGGACTGTGGTCCAGCTGTGAATATCCAGTGTGATTACTCTATGGTCTGATCTTACCAGTGAGGAATACACTTCTCATCTGGCCATAGAGTACCCATGTTGCTGATTATCACATCCAGTATGCTTACCCCTCTTGTGGGAGTGGTACGTTGTTCCTGAGCATGTTGGTTTATGGATTCTAGGAACCTTTGGCCTAGGGTGTTGGTGCTGGGATAATGCTCCCAGTCTATGTTTGAGTATTTTCAGTCACCCAATATAATGTTGTTTGGAGAGCTTGATATTTCCATGTTTTCCAACGTAGGCCAAGTGCAGTTCTTGGCATTTGGAGGGTAGTCTGTAGCAGGCTACAAACTGGCAGGCAGTCTTAGCCACTGTTACTTGAGCATGGATAATCCATGCTGCTTCTTGTTGTGGTACCAACATGGGGGTGTGGTTAACCTTGACAATTATTGCTACTCACCCTCCTTTTGTAGTTCGTTCCATGTTTTGGGGCTGTAAAGCACAGTATGAGGTGTAACCTGGTAGTGTTAGGGTGCTCTTGTGAGCCTTAACCCAGTTTTCCGTTACAGGACAGATATCAACATTCTCCATGCTGAGGGGAGTGTAGACTGCATCCATCTTTCAGTTTGGACATCTGGCATTGGGTAGCATTGCATCTAGGTTCTTATCCCTTGTGATATCTATGGAGGTGGAGCATCGTGCCTTGCTCAGCATGTCACCCCAGGCTGGCACTCATTGGATTCCCTTTGACTACTGGCAATACTTAAGCCAATTATTGTAATTGATCATCTCGCCTTCATATTCTGGCATCATGCTTGGTGAGGGTAGGATGTTAGTCAAGGTCATCATGTTTGCATATACTACATGGTGTTACATTGCTTAACACATGGCAATCATGCCTCAGGTGGTGCTGCAGGGCTGTCTATGTTGGATGCACATACTACACTCCCTGTACATGTTTGATAGCAGGTTGTGTCAACTTAGGCATCCGTATTACTATATGTGTGAGTCAGAGAGAGGTATCATTTCCTGGGTTCCTACTGAGCCAGTGTATGTGCTATGCGTTGCCGCTTTGCCAAGGCCAAGGCATACTGGGCACACCTCCTTCTGCCTACTGGGGCAGGCTCAGGTTGTTCCTCCTCCGAGTCACACTCTGCCTGTGATTGGCTTGGCAATGGTGGGGGGCTGTTTGGCCCAGCCTATGCTGGTCCTGCTGCAGCTGTTTTCACAGAATCATATTATGTAGCATAGCACATACCATGACAATTTGGGTACATGTAGTTGGTGAGTACTGCAAGGCTCCACCAGATGTGTCCAGGCACCGGAACCGTGACTTGAGCAGCCCAAACACACGCTCGATTACATTTCGTGTTTGTGCATGTGCCTCATTATGTCGTTCTTCTTCAGGTGTGTGTGCATTTCTGATGGGTGTCATCAGCCACGGCTCCAGTGCATAGCCAGCATCCCCCACTAAGTGACCATGTGGGATGTCCCCATTGGCAAATGTCTGGTACAGCTGCGTCAGATGCCAGATATGTGAATCGTGGTAGCTTCCAGGGCAGCCAGCACACACATTCATTATTATGCCCTGGGCATCACACACGACCTGGCAGTTGATGGAGGGGAAGCCCTTGCAGTTAATGTAGGCCCTACCCCGCTCACCGGCTGGTGCTTTGATGTGTATATGCGTGCAGTCTATTGCACCCACTAGCTCAGGGTTATCCGCTATTTGCTGGAAGAGACGCATATTGCTGGCCAATACCTCATGGGAATTGGGGAAATATACATGCTCACCGACATGTGCTGACATGGCGTCCAGGAACTGGTGCAGTACCCTGGATGCTGATGCCTGTGATATCCCCATCATATCACCAGTTGGTCTCTGGAAGGTACCTGTTGCTAGTATTCTTAGGCCAACACATACCTTGGTTTCCATTGGGATGGGTTCCCCTCTGTTGGTTCTGTGTATGAGGCGTGGCCTGCACAGCTCAACAATTTGCTGCAGGAGGTCTCTATCCACTCTATAGCGCTCCACTATCTCCAGCTCATGTAACCCCAGGTAGGTGACCCTGGGCCTGTACACTTTTCTCTGTCTCCTCACTGTGCATTGTCTGGCAGCATTTGCATAGTCACCACCCTCAGCAAGTTGCATATGTCTCCTTATAACAGCTATGGCAGCCCCTAGCATTTTGGTCTGAGTGAAGCTTTTTCAGTTTTCACTTCTAGTAGCTTACTCCTCTGTTGCAGTGTCTCTTGAGAGAAACATTCTGCACTGTTGTTTGCAGTGTTTTAAGTGCTAGGCTGGGCTACTGTTCTGCCTGTGTAATTGCCTGCTTCTGATTGTTTTCACCTGCTAGCTCTGCCAGTAATTTCTGCTAGCGTCCTACTATTTCCCATGCTTCCTTTTTCCCTTCTGTTTCCGCAGGGGGGAGCAACGTGCATACCAGCAAAAACACACTCACAGTGGCTAATACGCGCGCACACATGCTTAGATGGACTAGAATCTGCTTATTTGGGTTAAAACGCGCGCACACCAGTGCAAACCAGCATACAGGTGTTTAAACAGGCTCTTACATGCATATTCTGCCTTAAACGCACGCACTCACGCTTACACGCACGCACTCTGTCTTATTCGTGCCTACCAGCGCGCACACGCACGCATGCACGCCCAGCAAGAAACTTTGGTGTTATCCATCGTGTACACCTTCCATTTCTTGGCTTTCCCATGCCTACTTGTTGACACTCCTCTTTCCATGATGTGTGACTGACAGCTTTCACATGTCACTGTGCTCCAATGAGTTGCATTCCTTTCATACATTCCCCCCTGTGATGTCACCTATCTCCTACTCTGTTGCTCCCCCTTATCCTACTCCTACACTGCACGGATTGTGCTAATTTTCTATGTAACAGTGCAATTCACTATCCTACCACTCATTTACATAGGATTGCCTACTAATGCTTAGTTACATGTCTTACACTCCGCTTCCCCCCTTAGCAACCCCTACTCGGTGGCCATGTTGTTTTACCCTGCTATTCCCTTCCATTGTATACTCATGCTTTGCATAAGCCCACATTTGTGGGTTTAATATTTTTATTTTTTGGTTTTTTATAGTGCAGCCTGTTTGCGCGACGCTGCACTACATTTAAACATCGCCGAAAAAAAAAATATTTTTATTTCATGTTTGCATCAGGGTACGTTGCCAGTGGGCACATATTTGGCCATTGGCATGCTGCCTGCAACATTTGCAACCTTTATTTGGAGCTGACATGGCTCCATTGTGTTATTTGCAGAACGGTACTCAGTTATTAACTGAATACATTTCTGCAGAAAACACGGCTCTATGGTTAGTATAACAGCAAGTTGCAACAGGTCAGATTAGCTGCAGGATGTAAAGGCCATCACTTAAATGTGTCAGTAGTTACAACAGTTCAGTGACTGCATTTTACAGTATATTACTAGAAATTCACAAATGTATGAGGAACAGAGCAGACATGTGGGGCGAAATGCTGGACATTTTGCAAAAACATGTACAGGGAGAGGTATGCACACTGTCACCCTGTGTGTGTGTGGTGTTGCATCATGTACCCCATTCGCATCATACCTCTCAACCTCTTAGAGCAAGAAATCTGGCCAAAGCCATGAATAAAAGTGGGACAAAGGCCCACGAATAAGGACAAGTTTTAAATATTGCTCTTACAAACATAGAAAGTTGATAGAATAACAGGTCTTGTATTAGCATGTATCTTCTGATGTGTATGGAGTCTGAAACTCAAATGTCTGTCATCATTTCTTAACTTCAGTCTTTAATGATTTGCTACTAATGTGCCAGAAAACCACAATGTTATGTAACATGAACCAAAAATATGAGGAATATGAGGCACAAATCTGGACATTCTGTGAAAGTCTGTACAGTTGAGAGGCATGAGTCACATATTAAGTTCAGCAAACAGGCAGAGAATGCCTTGGACAATATCTGGGAAGTCCAATTGATGAAACTCACTGAGGCACACCACGGCAATAAGAAGCTGACCTTTTATTTCTCAAAAAGAAAAGAAAATTAAAATACACTTGTAAAAACAAAGAAACGTTTCAAACCAGTAAGTGCTTTCACATTTCAAAGAATGCTTCATCAGACTATTCAAACACCAACAGAAACTGCATATAAAAGCATCATTCAATTAACTATTCAACCAATCTGCATTGTGATCTCATTATGCAAGAGTGAGCACTAATATGTATAAACTAACTATGTGGTCACATAAATTAATAAAGAGACAAACATTTCATAAAATCTTTTTAAATGTGTACACAAAAAATGCTGTTGTCAATAATATTAAAAATCTGTTAAAAAGTTGTAAACTATTGAAAGTGTATATATGTAACAGTAAAAACAATTAAGAATATATATATGTCTCTTTGGTAAAAAAATTTATTTATGAAAAAAGGGGGGTTTATAGAATTGCTTCATCTACATCAAACCATCATAATCTCCTTGTATATATATATATATATATATATATATATATATATATATGTATATATATATATATATATATATATATATATATATATATATATATATATATCATACTAGTTGATATGAGATGGCTACCAGATAAAAATAAACTAATATATCAATTTTGACTGATGAAAAAATATATGTATATACAATAAACATTTAAGAGAACATGACCATCTATATATAAACCCATAGAAGAATATATAAAATAAAAACAAAGATACACAAAGTTTGATGTGTAGTCATGACACATGCCAGCATACAGTACCTGTCATGTCTCACAACAACTGCCATGGCATAACAATACTGCAACACCCAAGTACATGTAAAGTAATATAGTCACCCTGTGCACCAGACACATATTTGCATGCCCCTGCATCAATCGCACAGATGGTAGGGATATAGCACAGGTATTATCACATGCACAGGGTGTGGTGTGGAGGTGCCAGAGGTATAGACTGTGCCAAAAAGTTGGCAGCATGTGTGTGAGTCAGGAATGGGTGCTGTTAGATGGGCCATGCAGAGGTGCTGTGTGTGTCAGTTGGTGACCTGGATGTGACAGTGGTGTTTTGTGTGTGTGTGTGTGTGTGTGTGTGTGTGTGTGTATGTGTGTGTGTGTGTGTGTGTGTGTCTGTGTGTCTGTGTACATAGTCAGGCCCAGTGCCAGCACTACACATGTGTATGTTGGACAGCTGTGGACCCTACATGGTAGAATGCACAACTCACCATTTCCAGCCATGAACACAGGAACAGGCTCCACTAGGAGTAGAACTGGCACCACTATGCCCAAGGTCAGATGTGGTGTTAGTAGCTGACAGTGAATGCTATCTGCTGTGCCTGTGTCCCCTACGGGACCACCCATGACCACGTGCCCATGGCCTGCCATGTTGTGGTGTGGACAACACACTTCCCTCTGTAGCATTGCAGGTACTGCCACTATGGGGCCATGAGTGTGCATAGCCACATGGACTCTCAGCAGATGGTATTGCTGACCTACATCCACATGTCCACTGCTCAGCATCAACCAGATGTTCCAGCACAAACAATATGCGGTCAAAGACAGACACTGTCTCAGCTTACCGTCTATCTACTACATCAGTGAACCAATCCAGGGTGTCACCAATGCAGTGGAGGCAGTCATGGATGTCAGAGTGTGCTGCAACTATAACCCAAAAGCATCCATCTGATGTTGTGTTCAGAACATGCTTATGCCTCCATGATGGCCCGAAATATGATGCGAGTGACCCATGATGTGACACCTGCGACAGGTGGTGGATGGGCAGCAGTTTTCCTTTGTGCACCCCTGTCAATCAGCCTGTGTGGGACCTCGCCAGCTCTCTGGCTATGCCCAGTGTCTACACTCACTGACACCATAGTTGTCACATTATCCTGTGCAATGTTGCCATCCTCTGACTGTCCAGTATCTGTGGCATCTGGGGACAGGGTATGTGTGGGCATACTGACTGTGTGTGGGGACAATGGGGGCAGAAGAGGGATGTCAACCTCTGGAACAGCCCCTGACAGCCCCACCTGTACCTCACTATGGCCACCATCATCATCAGAGTCCGATGAGACACTGACATCAGGTTGTGAGGGGTCAGACACCAACCCCCCCCATTCACCTGTGAGAAGCACGCCAAAAGCAGTATATTACTACCTGCACTATTATGTATGGTAATCCACACAGGCTCATACAGATGAGGATCCACAACTGCATTACACTTGCCACATCTTCTCATCTCTGATCCCATGCACAACAGACAAACTCACAACAACATACACATACAAGTCAGGCCCTTTATAACATGCACTTCAGCTACATCCACTTAATGTTGCTAATACAATACACCTGTGAGGTATGCAATATGACAGTGTATATGATAGAACTACACATAAAACCCAGTACACCAATCTTGAGAATGATATGCCCATTGTAGTATCACTGCATTGGGTATGTACCATCCTCTATTGGGTTTAAGCAGGCATCTTGGAGTAATTGCCTCATGTATAGCAGGCTGCGTAGTTGCTCATAACTATAAGTGAAAACATGTTTATGTTTGTACAAATACCCACCTGTGATAATCCAGTCTATGCACTAGTTAAGTGTTCCAAAATAGAACATGCAAATACTCTACTCTAGCCAAGAACAACAGTTGTACATAAGGCAAAATGGCAGCCCTTAACTTTCTTAGAGTATATATATGATCTTTAAAACAACAGTATCACACATACCAGGTACAGGACCATGGACTTCGGCCACATCTGATGGACCTATGAAAAGGTGAGGGAGAGGTATTGTCAGCACCACCAAATATTGCAGTGCAACAAGGTAATATGTACATATATCCATATGTACAGTAGCTACTGTGATAATGGCTACATTGCTGACATTCTGAGCATGTGTGCCAACTGTGCATAAAACTCAACCCCCCCCCCCCAATTCAGATAGACCAGACAGCCATGTACTGGTATGTACAGCCTGCTGCAATGACTGATACAGTATTACACTGGTGAACACAGTAAGTTTACCTGAATGCTCTTCTTCTGTGGACCCTATGGCACCCACCTCCAGGATGTATGGCATGATGGATGCCTGGGAGCTGTTGAGTGATCCTTGGTTTGCAAAGGAATTCTTCTGTGTTGTTCCATCTCAGGCCCTCCACATATGGCAACATGATCCCAGGAAACACAAAAACATTTACAGAGGCTCTCAATAATAATCTGGTCAAGCAACAGAGACCTCCAAAGCAGAAACACAAACAACCTCCACCCCCAACACAACCCAAATGACACATAGCCCACAGACTCAGTGTGCCACTCCCACAGCCCATAAGGTGAAACAACGTATCCAACACACTAGTCATAGGTGACTCTATAGTCAGGCACACTGAGGTCCCACTCACCAGACTAAACAAGAAGGTTACTGCCAGCTGCCTGTCAGGTGCCAGGACCCGCCACATAACCCATGCACTTAGGTCACGCCACAACAAGTACAGATATGATTCTGTCATTGTCCATGTTGGTGTGAATGACCTGAGACGTACTTCCCTGGACTACATGAAAAGAGACATGGAAGACCTCTCCAATCTTGTAGCCCAGGCAGGTATGACCCTAGCCTTGAGTAGCATCCTGCCATTGCCCAGAATGATACTGCAGTACAAGGACAAAATTATTGACTTCAACAATTGGCTAAGCTTCTGGTGTCATTCTAAGGGGATCCAGCATCTGTCTGCCTGGGATGACATGGTCAACAGACCACGATGCTTTGCCAGAGATGGCCTGCACTTGTCACCCCTAGGATTCCGGATACTGGCTAAGGCTCTTGCTGCCCTATAGTGCCTTTTTTAGGCAAGGTTCAAATGACAAATTCACCACCATAACAGGAACAGACAAGCAAAAACTGAGGGTAATGCTACTCAATGCTAGAAGTCTAAATCTCAGAATGCACTCCCTCAAGGCACTCCTTAAAATGGAGAACATCGATATCTGTGCAGTGACTGAGACCTAGTTCAAGGCTCCAGAGAGCACCCCTGCATTACCAGGCTATAACTCATACCACACTTTTCGGCCACCTAACCTGGACCGGAACACCAAAGGCGGAGGTGTGTCCATATCCATTAAGGATATCCACACTTCCAAGTTAGTTGCTCAGCATAATGCACCGAGGTTATCGAAGTGCAACTAACTCTAGGCAAAACTGCAATCCAAATTGTAGCTTGTTACAGATCCCCCACCATGCCCCAGGATTCCCACTCCTCTTTTCTTGATATACTGGAAAATATTAGGGTTCAACCAAACACCCTAATAATGGGTGATTTCAACTACCCCACCATTAACTGGGAAAACTACTCATGTACCAACTTCTTTGCTCAGCGCTTTCTGGAATTCATAAATTCCAATGCCCTGGATCAACTTATCCACACCCCCACCAGGGGCAATAATATCCTAGACCTACACATTAACAACATGAGTGACCGGTGTTCCACACCTGAAGTCAACTCCTCGTTGGTCAGATCCAACCATCAGCTAATCACCCTAGATATCCACATCCCGCCCCTATCCCCATTAAGGAAATCATGGTAAAAAATTTCTCCAAAGCCAACTTCATGCTTCTTAAGAAAGAAGTGGTGAATGGATTTTAGGTTCATAGGTTCATAGGTTAGTACATCTTCTGTTTTAGCCTGTACTTCAGAGAAGTAGATACAAAACAGGAGAGGTCCCAGTAAGTTCTGTAATTTTTTAGATTCAATAGGTTAGTACATAGCTAGTACTAACCTATGAACCTATGAACCTAAGAACCTAAAATCCATAAACAAACTCTAAACAGAAGGAAGAAACTGTTGCAAAAGAGAGTAAAATCCCATGAGTGGATGAGTTCCCTGGTCAGCCTCAGTAAGAAGCTGAGACCTCAGTAAGAAGCTGAGATCTCTTATAAGATCCTCAAAAGCTAGCTATGAAAACAAAACTGCCACTGATTCTAGGGACAACCACAAAGCATTCTATAGCTATGTCAAGAATTTCAATGGCAACACCCAGATCTGCTTTGAGTTACAGCACAATGGCACACAAATTACAGAACTAACTGATATTGCCTACGTCCTGGCAGATAGGTTCAGTGCTAACTTTACCCCCCTCTCACCCTCTAAAGGGCCCGTATCTATACAAGATGAATGCAGAGTCCCTGTAATCACAACTATGCAAGTAAAAGCTGCACTCTCTAAAGCCAAAAACACAGCATCCATGGGACCGGACAACATCCCAAGCTGTGTTTTACATGAACTGCAGAATGAACTGGCTCCTCACCTAAGCACCATGTTCAATCATAGTCTCACATCAGGCTTTGTGCCCACTGAATGGCGCACAGCAACAGTTATCCCACTCCATAAAGGGGGAGCCACCACTGATCCCGGAAACTATCGTTCTAATAGCCTGATGAGCCTGGTTTGTAAGGCCATGGAATGTATCATCATGGAACTCATAAACAAAGACATTGGTAACCTCCAAACTCTGGACCCCACTCAGTTTGGGTTTGGGAAGGGCAGATCGTGCCTCCTGAACCTGATTGACTTCTTTGAGGCAGTCACCAAAGCTGTAGACGAGGGTAAGGTGGTTCACACAGCCTATCTTGACCTCGCCAAGGCTTTCGACACCATCCCCCATTCTGGAATTATAGCTAAACCCACTAAACTAGGTATAAATCCCTATGTCACAAGATGGGTTGTCAATTGGCTCACTGACAGAACCCACACTGTAAAAGTTTCTGACTCCAAATCTGACTTCAAACCAGTGACAAGTGGAGTACCACAGACTTCAGTCGTGGGGCCTCTCCTGTTTGGCATCTACTTCTCTGAAGTACAGGCTAACACTGAAGGCCTTTGGCTAATGAAGTTCGCAGATGACTGCAAACTAGGAGCCATAGGTTAGTCCCCAAATGATGTGGACATCCTACAGGAGGGCCTCATTGAGACAGATGCCTGGTGTCAGAGCCATGGGCTCAAGCTCAATGCCAAAAAGTGCATTGTCATCCCCTTTGGTAAAAACTCTGTACCCATGAACTACCACATAGGCGGCAGTCTACTTAACGCCGAATGTGTGATAAGAGACCTTGGGACCCAGGTGGACAGTAGTCTCTCCTTTGATAATCACATCCCCACAGTAGTCAGGAAATCCTTCTACGTGGCACACCTCATCACAAAAGGGTTCTCATCTAGGAAAAAAGAGGTCATTATTCCCCTCTACTCAACACTCATTAGACCCATTCTATAATGTACAACACCCCTTTTGAAATGTACCTCACAAGACATCTGCAGCAGCTGGAAAGGCCACAGAAGTACCTCACAAAGAGGATTACTGGCCTCAAACACATGCCCTACACTGACTGTCTCAAAAAAACAGCTTTACTCCGTAGCATATCACCTACTCCGAGGTGATCTCTGCCTAACATATAAAGCTATGTCAAACCCAGAGCTGTTGGACATGCTACACCTAAAGAAATCTTAATCCCTTCAAGCTACATGCTCTAGGGACCTAAACCTTGTCACCACAATAAACAGGACATGCTGGAGGGATAGATTCCTGTCTCAGAGACTTCCCATTCTCTGGACCAAGCTACCTATCTATGTCAAGCAAAGTTCCTCAGTAACACTCTTCAAGAAAAATATTGATAAGTGGATGGGAAATAGGAAATACACCCCAGGGATCACGTCTGTGGCTCTGCTCGACAGGGGCACAGGAAAATAACTTTCTTGGATGGCATAAGCCAGGGAATCTTGTTGGCTAGGCTTACTTAGGCCCTTGGGCTGATAGCCTAGTACCTACCTATGAACCTATGAACAGCAGCTGCACTTTGCCATGTAGCATTCACCATATCTGTGGCCCGGTGTCAGGCCTGCTCATAGGTCCTATCCTGTTGGGTAATCTTATTAACAACTTGCACAAGGTCTGCTAACAATGCTGCTCACTGTTCACGATTGTGCCGACCACTGGAAAGCAAGATGTGATGGTGGTGTCTGAGACCATCCATTATGATGTCATTCTCCACAGTTTAGAATGGTGGATATCTCCTGTGGTACATGGTTCTTGAAAGACAACAAGAGGGTAACACATTATAGAACCAGATACATGGACATCCACTATGGAGATCCTGCACTCCCATAATGGCCTGCACTATCCACTGGTCCCTCACACGTCCAACCCCACAATCTGGAAACACATTACATGTGTGGCTATCACCAAGATAGTAGCAATACTGGGTTATGTCCCTGCATGCCATGACAGATTCTGCTGTATGTACCTACAACCATCACTGCAGTCTACTGTAGTGTGTCCTCTATGGGAAAATTCCCACTAATATGTCATACGACCACTGTCAGGCAAATAGCAGTGTGCTATTACAACAACTATATGGGGACAGTCCAGCAACACTAGTGTGCCACAATGACAGAAAGCAATGTAAACCTGCTGTAGTTTATGTTCCCTGTAGGCATCGCACCTCTCAACTGTACAGATGTTTGCAGAATGTCAAGATGTTTGCCTTATAGATATCATCCTTTTTACACAAACTTGTGGATGTCTGTCAGATGGTTGGCCAATCATTGATGGTTGATATCAGAAAATAAAAACAGAATCTGACTTTCACACATCATACCCCTCAGAAAACAGTTATGATACAGTAATATATGTTAGTTTATTCATGTTCCTACTTTGTACAGGCAGTATTTATGGATTTGTCCTGAGTTCTTGCTGTAGGAGGTTGACAGGTATGTTAGGCATAGCTCTCAACCAAACAGGGATGAATGTTAATGAAACAGGGACTTAGAGTATATCAGGGAAATTCAGGGACACTTTTACAATGTTAGAACTATTTATGTGACATATTGACAGAATAAGAGGAGGTGAATTACAATACATCATTTGATTTTACAGGAGTGTACACCCTTAGTTGTCGCTATGTATTACATGTAATCCACTAGATTTCCTACAACAGCTGACCCTCATAGGAGGGATTGACAGGGACATAGCTGACGTGATTGAAAGCAGGGACAGTTGATATGCATGCCTGTAGGTGTAGGACAGCAGAGTATCAATGACATGTCAATACCATATAGCTAAGACAAGCCTTGTGCTGTAATCCCTATTCTCCATACCTCCATCCTCCCATCTGCATCCCATTATACGGGGAAATCTATTACATACCTGGTGGAGTGCAGTATTCCTTTTTTGAATCTTTCCTCTAGAAATGCTTTGGACATATGCTGTCTGTGTGACTGAAGTCTCATAGAGACCTATTCCCCATACCAGTTGCTTGCCTTTTGATATTAATGCTCATAAGGGTAATTCCCTCGGCACCAGTTTGTGGCTCAGAATTGCTAATTGCAGCAAAACAGCTGAATTGCCACCACAGTGCAATATATATGGCCTTCGTTTAGGCAAATTATGTCCACTATAGAGATTTATGAAGTTTGTCCACAGTTTTGTCTCATATGTTTGGTCACTGCCCCATGACATTATGGTCATCTGGCAGTTCACTGGCAAACATTGTGGGTTGAGGTCAGTAAGGAAAGAGAGGCATGTGAGTGTCACATTTCATACCAGTCAGAATATGCATGCTAATGCAGTAGCTGCTATTCTATCAACTTACTATCCTTGTAGGAGCAAACTGTTAAACATGTCCCTATCTCTGGTCCTTTGCCCCCCCACCCATTATGTATCCTGAACCCTTGTTCTAGTGGGTTGGGAGGTATGGTAGTTCTGTAGGAGCTACCTTAACACACAGCTGTGTATGCTGCAGGCTGCAGCTGCTGCTGCTGCAGCCTAGAACACATAGGGGATTTGAACACTTTGGAGAACAACAAGCTCTACATGTAACTGTGGCAGCTGTGGCAGACCTGTCATTACAGCAGAGCCAGGGTAAGGGTACTCTTTACAGTCCAACTGAGGCATGTGCTTAAGGTACATCTGTTGTGCAACAGTGCCAATAACAGAATAGTAGGTGACATATAGTTAGGCTATACAGATATGTGTAGCATGTCCCTACCTGCACGCCTTTGACTTGCCAAAATGGGTAGCAGATAATTAAGTAGCAGTAACCTGTGGGGATTAAAATTACATGACTCAGTCATTACTTGCTGTCTTCACAACAATGTAATTGAAGTGCAACACAATACTAGATTTGAACCCAGGACTGTGTGCGGCAAAATGCACTACATGCAAGGCATTTAACAGACTGAGCTACTAAGACACTGTAAAAGCATATGCATTTACCAGATATATGTGCACATATACAGGCTGTGATAAACATTTCTACATCCATGAGTATGTGTATGGCTTTATATGGTTGTATTTCTGCACCAGGGTCCCAGTTGTATATGTACTTTGTCATTGCTGCCTTAGCAGGTGTCTTTCCACAAATTGCTGATAAAATAGCACATATACCTGCTATCACAGGCCTCACTTACTTCCATTAGTATATGTCTTTCTTATTATTTAGTATTGCACCAGAGTCTAGGGTACACTCCTGGTTTTCACATTAATGATTTATTTCAGTTACATGCATAATGACTGTAATTAGCAATCAGTGTGTTATTCTGGAAACACCCGTTTAACTTAAGGCCTGTGTAGTGTGGTGGATTAGTGCAGTGTGCTGTAGTTGAGAACAGCCTGGGTTGGCAGAGCTGTTTATTTTCTACATGTGAGCAACAATGTAATAGACACATATAGTCATTAAAGCTCTTTAAAGCTCATTAAAGCTCATTTAAGCTGAGCTAAGTGAAGCGGCATGGCATACCACTCCACTCAAATCCGCTCAAACCCACACTAAAAAAATATAAAGAAAAGAAAAAAGGGGTGATAGGAAAGTGGTAAAACTGGGGCAAGCAGGGGGAAAAACAATGTGAAAAGCAGGTAGGGATGTGCAGGACTGGTGTAAGAAAGAACCATAGCTATCCATTTCTTGTACAGCAACAGCAGTGCATTTTGACAGGTTTTGTAGATGAATTTGGATTCTCAAACCCAAGAGAGAGATAAAGGAGTGAAGACAACATAAATGTGTTGCCAAGTCAATTGGACCAAATTAGTTGTGCCTGGTGGGCATGTGTGTGAAATGGAGAGCTATGTGTTGGGTGATTTTTCTTTTGTGGGACAGGTACCCATTTTTTTTAAGGAGAGTGCTGAATGCTGGGGAAGGGACATAGGTACATGTGGGGAGGTAAATTGGGGAGGAGAGGATGGGATAGCAGACAGACAAGACAGCAGACAGGGTTGGTGTGTGACACATGAGGGTGTAAACACCTTGGATCGGAAGGCTGTTGTGGAATGAGAGTCACATGTGCCTTCAGATGGCAGCAACATGACTAGAATGCCACCCATGGGCAGTTGACACTGCTTCTTTACTGTCCCAAAGGTGGCTATGCTGGAGGCTGGGTGCCAGGTCCAGCCTGCCCCACCAGGTTGGCCAGTGTGCACATCCATAGGTGCGATGAATGATACTGTGCACCATGACCCGCAGTTGCTCTTGGGTGACTGCAGCCACTCCACCACTGCTCCCAGGGAGAGGCTGGGCCTTGTCCCCTGAGGTGGTTCCACCTAACACCACAGGGGGTGCAGGGGCAGCAGAGGGGGCACGACTGGCCTGGGTCCTAGGCATGCCAGGACCCGGTGCCACGGCCAATTGAGGTAAGGTAGGTGGGTCACCAGGAACTGGTCTACCCTGATGTGCTGTGGGGATGGAGGTATAGCAATAAGTATAGATTAGTTATGAACAAAACATTGTTAGTAATAACAGCATGACAGAACAGTGGAAATAACCCAATTACATATCAATGCATATTTTGTGAAACACAACAATAAATAACAGAATAGTCAATATGTTAACAGCATCCCAGTAACAGTTACAGCATAAGGTCAATAAAATAGGTAATGCAACAAGATATGTTAATATACAACCATTATAAAACATAACAATAATAAAGCATATGTCAGAAAATACAGTTAATGTAACAACATATGTTAATAGTAAACCATAACCAATGACTAACAATAATACATGAAGATAAGGGGTGGGGAGATAGAGAAAAAAAGAGTCCATTAGTACCATTATAGGCTATTTACTTGATAACAGAACTACTATCTACTCTATGAGTTTGTCCTTTCTTTATGTGTACAAGTCCCCAACAGCTGCTGTAGCACGTACATACCTCTCAAGCTATTCATATGGGACAGTATAGGCCAAGCAGTAACAACTGCGGGTACACAACTACACAGAACACTTGTACATCAAGTGGACCTATATAACTACCAAGGTATACTGTGGGCTATAGTAGTGATACTATGCAATTTAGGTAATCATTTTGATGTTAATCCTATGACAGATGGATTAATCACTACTAATTATATTACATGACAGCATGACACTTGACAGACATGTATGTGTGCAGTACAGAAACTAAACAACTATCATGCCTTGGTTAACAGGCATGGAGATAGAACCGAATAACAGCGACTGCAGAGGACCACTGCATGGAATGTATGAACTGGCTGCAGCAACATTTAACAGATACTCCAAGCATGCAGCCATACCAAGAGTACACATTTTATTTATTTCATGTTATTATTATTATTACTATTATTATTATACTTATTTCCTTTATTTTATGCTGTATTTACACATCCTTGCTAATGTTTTAACAGTCTGTGACATCTAAACACACAGTTATTTACACATAATATGGACCATCTCACTCATTTATCTGTAGTTCCTGTGGAGAGAGAATCTGTAAACATTATGTGACTGATAATGTTAATATACAGTTTTACTAGACTGCAGTGACAGTAGAACATACAAGCATGACAGAGATAGTATGTAATATATGCATTAGTATATAGAATGTGGGTGTACACAATATATTGTCCGTGGGTTGGCATATCTGTGAAGTCAACAAACAGTATCAGATCATGGAGTGGGCTACCTCACCCATCTACCTTGCTTACCTGCTGTTAGTGGATGACAGAACATTATGTGAACAATATTGGCCTGGAATCAGCCTTGAATGGTACGGTATGTGTTACACAATACATTTGGCAGCTATTATATTTACATTATATAGCTATTACAGTGTTATACTTGACTGCAGCACCTTACCTTACAGCCTGAATGCATATGGCTGTGCTGTCATGATTAAAACAAGACAATCCTGATGTAAACAATTTACCTTGGTGTTATTGGTATTGGTTCATGGGTTATTGAAGAACTATTGGCATTATTCATTTCTTGCTAAACAGCTCTAATTCCACACTTATTGCACTACAGCCTTTATTGCAAATACTTTAATGCAGTTTCTGGTTTTGTTTCAAGTTTTTATTGCACAACAGTTGTCATTGTTCAGGTCTTGCAATACAGCTCTACTTCCACAGTTATTGTACTACAGACTTTATTGTATATAATTTAATGCAGTTAATGGTATTGTTTCATGTTTTTATTGCACTACAGTTGTCATTATTAATTTATTCCAGTACAGCTCTAAGTCCACATTTATTGCAATACAAACTTCAATGTATATACTTTATTGCAGTTAATGCTTTATTCTTGCTTGCTTATTTCACTATAGTTAGCATAATATATCAGTGCTCACCACACTCATGGTGCAACCTGGTCAAGCACCTGGCATGCACCTCAATGTTGCAAGCCCTCTCCTCCGCAGCTGTTGGGAGAGAAGTACACCATTATGCATACCCGTTTAGCAGAAAGTCAGATTAGATATTGGTGAAACAGAGCTAAAATTACTTACATACTTGTGGGGCATTCCCTGCCCAAGCTTCTTGGACCCAGGTGTCCAAGAGATCCCCCTTTCATCTCTTCAGGTCATCATGGTGGGGACAACACTGCTCACTTGTGCGAGGGATACCAGTAGCACTGGTGAGTTCCCTTGCCAGCTGGTCCCAGGCCTCCGCCTTACACTCCAAGCCCTGAAAACCTCCCTGCAGCAGCTTGTCATCAAGGTTTTTTACTAGGAGCCATCTATGACCCTGGACTCCAGAATGCCCCAACACTGCACCCAAAAGCACGAACCCTCACCAACACCTGCCATAGTAGCCTTCAGAAACAGAACTCCAATGGATTCTTCTGTATTAACACATTTTGGGCTTAATATAGGCTGTTTTCCCACCCTTACATGCCATTGGACAATATTTAAAAAAGTGCTGCATCATGTAGCAGCAGACAAACCAACACAGGTGAGCTGAGCAATGTGAAAACCCACAGAACTGTATGCTTAGCAGTGCTTAGCAGAGCGCAAACATGCCAAGCAGAGCCAAGCACTGCATAAACATTTTTAACCATTATTGTGTTTATGCGTTGCTTAACAAGTCTTAGCAGGTCTTAGCAGAGTATAGTGAAGTGCAGCAGGCCAGAATTTAATAATATTTGGCATAATTTGTATTTAAAAAATAAATGCTTATTTTTCCTTCCATGTAATCAAACACTGCACCTACTGCTCATGAGGCTGTACCTCTACCCATTTAGCTACAAGGATAAGTGGAATTCTGCTATATCTTTAAATATACCTCTGAGCTACCTCTAAGCATTGTTAAGGACCACACTGCGCCACACAAATCCACTCAGCTATGAATAAACATGACATTTAAATAAATAATTAAATGCACCCTGTTTCTATTTTTACATGTGTGGCAAGTGTCTTGGCACCACTAAGCATTCCTGTGCTCCACAATATGCTGCGCAAGCATGCATTATAAAAAAAATTGGAATAATATAATTGGGCAGTGCAGGGAGTGTCTTACTCATCTGCAGACACATTTAGCACTACACTCCCTACACTGATTCAATAACCATGTTCCATGGCTCTCCCTCGGCAATGCACCATGATAAATATGCATGATGTGCTTCCAAGGTGAAACCATGTACACGGACACAGTAATATTCCATGTAGGCTCTACACTGTGACTACACGTATTTTATTAAATCCTGGGGTTTGTCTTAATTGCTTTATAGTTTTCTCTATGGATACTTCCATGATGGTATTTGAATTCTCCCCTTCCTTTCCCTTACTCTGCTGTGTACTTGTGGTAAAATTGTATTTGTTATTAATTTAGCTGCACAGTAATATATCCTGTTTACTTCTGTTATATCGCATGGATCTCTATGGACAGTCCTAATTATTGTGTTTATTTGTTTTATCAAATTTCTGACTTTTGGGGTTTTATTGACCTTCTGCAGTCTATTTCTTTCACTGATCTTAATATGTCTAGCTCTGTCTATTAATTCAAGCAACTCTTCTCTTAGCTCATTTCTTCTAAGCTAAGGGCACATTCTTTGTTCTCCATTTCCTGCAGGCATTCTATAGAGAGTTCGATAATATTTTCCTGTGGCACATTCTCTTCAGTTTCATCCTGTGTCATCCATTGCTCTGTCATATGGGAACTCACTGGCCTGTCACTCCTCAACATTGGCTGCATTAGAGTTGCCTAAGTTTCCTGTTCCTTCCCTTGTTGTCCAGCTTTAGATTAATGTTTATAATGGTTTGCTGAAGAAGGATGCAAAATATCTTCATATGGCAACTGCCCAGTTGTTTCCCATTCCAGTGGTTTCTCCTTAATTTGAATGCCTATTACTCTATCCTGCTGTGGTGCTTTCCGAGTTAGATTTTCTACACTGAATCCTTCACTTCGCAGGTACTCCATAACCTCAGTTTCTATGTCTTTAACTTCTCCATCACTAATCTTCTTTTCTACTTTCCTCCTTGTCTTCTTATTTTTTGTATTGTAAAGTTTTCCATGCCTGGATTCTTTTGCCTGTATTTCTCTTCAGTTATCTTTGGTGCTGCTCTTTTTGTATTGGTTAGTTTTGCTTTCTCCTTTGCATAAATATTACACAATATTAAATATCATTTTCTTTCCCATGTCCATACTTCTTCTTCACATGTCTCCTGATCTTCCTGTCTCTTCTTACTTTGGAGATTGTTATATCATGCTGTCATGTAACCTGTGTTAGACCTTCTACATCAAATCCTTCACTTTACAGGCATTCCATAACTTCAGCTTCTAATTTTTTAACTTCTGTTTTACCAATCATCTTTTCTACATTTCCTCTTTGTGATATTATTTTTTATTGTGAAATTTTCCATATCTGGATGCCTTTATCTGTATTTCTCTTCAAATATCTTTGGGGATGCCTTTTTTATGTTCATTAATTTGGCTTTCAACTTCGCACAAATATTGCACCATACCAAATCTCTCTTTCTTTCCCATGTCCATATTTCTTTTTTTATACTTTTCAAAAATCTCTATGTTTGTTGTTTATATTTTCACACTTCCTCGGGTGCTTCTTTTTCCAAACAGATCAAAGTTTCTTGGTCTGTATAATGTTTTTCACAAATCGGTTGTATTAATGAACATAATTTTTTACTTGAAACTTCTGACAATTTTTCTTGTGGAAGTATTTTTCTTTCCTCTAATTTCTCTCCTAATCTTTCTTTATATATTGTGTCTGGAAATTCTGGGCTTTTTGCATAATAATAAAAATTCATAATTTATTTCTTCTCCTCAATAGTCCACTCTATCATCTTTATGGCTCTTCTTTGGCCTGTCAGTTTTTGTGATTTTTGTGGACTGCTACTTCTTTCCTTCTACAAACAGGGGGGCCATCCTCCCCTGGGCCCGTATGAATATTTCTGTGTTTTGAGGATTCTACACTGTCATTTTTTCCAGTCCTGGCACCAGGACTGGGCACTTTTTTTACCCTGGTCTTGTGCACCCAGCTATCTTTTTATTTTTGACCTACTTCTGTCCATGACATATTCTGTATATAAAAATACTGTCTATATATCAGTGTCATCTTGGTGAGATTTTGTGCAAAACAGGGTCCAAGTCATGAAGGTACTCACCAAGACTTGAAGATAAATTCAGTTTCAGCAACACTACTCTCTTTTGCTTACTGAATTATCATCTCCTCATTTGGACCCCTCTCCATTTGGACCCCATCTGGGAGAGTTTCTTGATGATGCCAGAGTGGGGAATTGTATCAAAAGCCTTGACAAGGTTGACCTAGGCTGTGTGCACTGTCTTACCATTGTCCATGGCTTTGTTGACATTCTCAAGAAGTTTAACAGGTTTAATAACGATCAGCTACCCTTAACAAAGACAACCTGGGTCGCATCCAGCATTTGGAGATCATCTATGTCCTTGTTGATAAGGTCTATGATAATTCTTTCCACAGCCTTGTAGATGAGGCTGGTTAGACTTATAGTTCTGTAGTTCCCATGGTTAGTTTATGGCCCTCCTTTGTGCAGTATGACATGGCTATGGCTAAGATGCAAAGGACAGCACCCATACTGACTAATTAAATGAAAACCTAAGAGCCTAAGCACATACAAATATTAAAACCGTTGCCTGCAAAACCACACAACCTTTACTTAACCATGTAATGGTTGTGTTCTGTTAGGATCACACAGAGGCAACTCCCAAGAACACATCTTCTAGCTGCAGTATTAACAATGTAAGTCTATAACCTGTATGGAAAAAAAGAAGTATAGAACTGATGTGCAAATTCTTATATGTTCCTAATGTGGAACATGTCCCAATTGTGCAATAATACTAGTAATAGCTTATGACTGTTTAAAATATGTGGGTATGAATTTTTCCCAGTACTATGCATCAAGCATTTTAGCTGACCACTGTATATAAACTAGTGATCAGGTCAGTGGTAGCATCATTTTTACAAGTATACCAATAAGCAATACCTAAATATTTACTTTGTATTATTAAGAAATTCTATGAGAGTTAACAACTGCATAAACAAAAAAACACAACTGATTATGAATGCTGAGTAAAAACATTTATTTTGCAATGCATTTACATTAAAGTAAGCTTCTGAATAAGCAAACATTATCTATCCACTCTGTGCATCAGACATATATGCAACCCAAAGTCACAAAGAAATGTGCAAAAGGCAGGGCACAGTCATCATCACTTGCACAGGGTAGGGGTGGGGGTACAAGAGGGCAAGCCTGACACCAAAGAAGTGAGTGTGTTCAACTAGAACAAAAAAATATTCTTTAAGTATCCAATTCCTGTTTCAGTGGCAAGTTATGGATAGCAGTCAACAGTGTGTGTGTGTGTGTGTGTGTGTGTGTGTGGTGGTATGGGCAACTATTTATTGAATATGTATCACTGCATGAACACAGTCAGGCACTGTGCTAGCATTACATCCCAACATATTGGATGGGTGCAAGCCATACATGGTAGACTAGTTACTTCAGCATAATCCGCCAGCAATGAGAACTACCTCTGACAAGGGATGCACTGCTTTTTCCATGGCCCTGGCTATATTTTGGGGTGCTACCTGAATGGGATCGATGTCTGCTGGACAAGCTCTCATCATGACTATGTCTTGGACCACAACCACATGGCCTACCATGTCTGGGTGTAGACACTTCAATCACTGATTCAGTAGTGTAAGTAGTTCCACTACAGGAGCAGGATCTTGCATGGCAAGGTCAGCTAACACAGGATGATGTAGCAGCTGTTCCACTGCATGGATGCTGACCCTCCCCCAGCCAGCATGTAATTACAGACACTGCCTAATCCAGTGTGTCATTTATACTGGCCAAGGAGTCACTGACATGGTTTAGACAGTCCCACATGTCAGAATGCACAACTTTAAGACAACTTTAAGTACTGAAAATATTTCTTCCAAGACCCTGGTGTAATGTGTTTGTGTCTCCATGATGGCCCTACACATATGTCATGTGGCATCTGGTGTGTCACACCAACATCAGGAGGAGGAGGGTGGACAGTACGCCTCCTCTGAGATCCTCTACCAACCTGGGTGTGTCTCACCTCCATGTACTCACAATGATTACATGGAGAATCAACCAGTTCTGTAAATGGAGTAATCATATTACCCTGATCAACCGTGTCACCCTCAACCTGTTTGAGGTTTCTGTGTAATGGGTATGCATATACATACTGACTGTGTCCAAAATAGGGACAGGGATGTTGGAGGCACAACCTCAGTGTCAGACTGAACTCATGCACCCCCAAACTCTGCCTCTTCATCACGGCATCATCATCAGAGGCTACGAATACTCTGACATCAGACTGTGAGAGTTCAACAGTGCCACTGACAGGAAGATGCTAACTAAATGAAAGCAAATGGCTTTAAGTTACACATATTATTAACTTATGTACATGAATAAGAATATAGAAGGTGTTCTTATTTATTTATTTTTCTTTATTTCTCCAAGGCTTTGGGGTTTCTAATACCATGATGGGAATGGACCCCATTAATAAGTCAAAGTACAATTAACGTTCATGAAATTAGTATTGCTTCAATCTTTGATGTCAGTTAGAAGTGCTCTTTGCAGCACCCGCAATATGCCCAGTAATGACTCCTGCAATTTGTATGGGGCTTCATGTATTGGTAACATGTCTAAATATTATTGTAGATTCTTCTTTATAAGTCCTGTTGCTCCTACTACTACTATTGGAACTGTCTGTGTATCTTTCTTCCACATTGCTCTAGTTTCTGCCTGCAGATCCTGACATTTTACGACTTTGGGACTCTCTGTACACAAGACTCTGTAGTCACTGGGTGTGGATATTTCAATGATCAATGCTACTATTGTCCTCTTTTCATGGATCACTGTATCCGTTTTTCTAGTATCTATCTTTTTAACTGTTAGTAATGGGTGATCCCATGTGATGCAGACTTCATCATTTTCTATGATGCTTTGTGGGTCATATTTCCAATGTTTTTCTGCCACTTCAACACCATAATGTTTGCACAATCCCCAGTGCAGCAGTCTTGCCACATTATTATGCCTTTCAGTATGTAGTCCCTCTGCCATTGAATGTCACAACCAGCAATGAGGTGTGCGACTGTTTCCAATTCAGTTTTTCAAAACCTACATTTGTCTGTTTTTCCCACATGCTCAATGGACTTTGTAAACCAGCATGTATGTAACCCACCATCTTCGGCTGCCAATATTAACCTTTCATCTCTTGGTTTGAATTCACCTTTCCTTAACCATCCCTGCATTCATTCCTGTTCAACATGAGGTTCTTCCAGAAATTTTCTATACTTGCAACTATATTTATGCATTTTCCACATTTCTTGTCTTCTCATCTGCTCCTTCACCTTATATGCTTTCTTTTGCTATTTAGCACATTCAGTTGTTGCCTGATTTTTATCTACTTCTGGTTTGATTTCCATTCCTTCTTGATGTCAATATGCTTCTGCTAGATTAAGCAGAGAAATCATCTTAGATTTATTCTCCTCGTGTTTCAAAACTTTCACTACCTTTAGGTCTTGTGAGGTCAGCAGATATGTATGGAGTCCCACATCTGCAGAACTATATATGTAATCAATTTCAAGGAAGCCCATCCCTCCTTCAGAACAGGAAATATATAATCTTTGTATGCACTGATTTTTATAAATCATTTATTGAGCATGAATCCTCTTTATGGTTTTCCTATCTAATCTATCCAACATGTTTTGGGGCCAGTCAATCACTCCAAAACTGTAAGTTCGGACAGGAAGAGCAAATTGGTCAATAGCTTGGATTTTGTTCCTACATGTCAACACTGTTTTAGGGATTCATTTAGGTCTTCTAAAGTATTCCTTACAAAGTTTTATTCACATTTGTTCGTGTTTTATAGTTGATCCTTCATCAGGCCCCAAATATTTATACACTCCTTCTTGCTCAAGTTCTTTTATATCACATTCTTGTTCCAAAATTATGTTTTCTTGGTGCTGCAGCTTTCCTGCTTTAAAGGTTGCTTTTTCACATTTATCAGGACCAAATTACATTCTTATATCCCCTGAAAAAGTTTTGACAACTTGCAGTCTTTCAATTCCTCATCTGATGAGCTATACAGTTTTAAATCATCTACAAAGAGAAGGTAAGTCCTTACTATTTGTTGTTTTCTAGGAGACAAATTATAGCCATGTTCTAAGTTGTTAAGTAGACTGCTTAATGGGTTAAAGGCAAGACAGAATAACAGCAGTGACAGGGAGTCACCCTGGAATATTCCCCTTTGAATTTTTATCCCTGAGATAATAATTTGTCCTTTATCATGGCTTAATTGAAAAGTGGTCTGCCACTGTTTCATGGTCACTGTAATGCAGTCAATCAGTGTAGGATGCATCTTATACATTTTTAAACACTCTTTTTTCATGAATGTAGGATACTATCAAATTATTTTTTATAGTCAGTCCATGCCATACTTTGATTCTTCCCCTTTTTATAGTTCTCCACTATGGTTTTATTTAACAACAAATGATCCTTTGTTCCATATGACTTTCCTGTATTGCCTTTTTGTTCCACTGCCATAAGAGTCAGAGTATATACAGTTTCCTATTCCTTCTATTGCTGTCCAGCATCAAGTGAGCATTTATACTAATTTCCTGTGGAAGGCTCCAAAATATCTTCAAATGGTACCTGACCAATTGCTTCCAGTTCCACTGGTTTTCCCTTAATTTGGATATCCACTGCTCTATCCTATTATGGTGCTTTCTGAATTAGATTTTCTACACTGAATCCTTCACTTTGCAGCTGTTCCATTACCTCGGTTTCTATTTCTTTAATTTCTCCATTACTAATCTCCTTTTCTACTTTTTCTCTTTGTCTTCTTATTTTTTGTATTGTAAAGTTTTCCAAATCTGGATTCCTTTGCCTGTATTTCTCTTCAAATATCTTTGGTGCTGCTCTTTTTGTATTGGTTAGTTTTTCTTTCTCCTTTGCATAAATACTATATCATATTAAATCTCTTTTTCTTTCCCATGTCCATATTTCTTCTTCAGATGTCTCCTGATCTTCCTGCTTCTCCTTACTTTGTGGACTCGCTCCAGCTTGCTGTGATGTAACCTGTGTTAGACCTTCTACACCAA